>NW_022992189.1:0-138339 GCF_902827175.1 Gymnodraco acuticeps
AAAAAGGGATTATTTACAAATCTAGTTCGAAGCGGAAATAATTGGAAAAATCTCCACTTTAAATCCTGTGTTTTAAATCAAACGTTTCTTTATAAAATTAGTTATTCAGCATGAAAAAAAAAAAAACAACCTTGTTGACTAATCCTCTTAGAGGCGGCAGTTTTTCTCTGTTGACGGAAGCTTTATTGTTTTGAAAATGCGCCTTCTTCTGAATGTCAAATGTATTCTCATATCTTTAGATGTGCTCTTGTTAGGAGTGTCTTTGGCATCACTCTCTTATCCTAGCTACATGCTGTGAGCAAAGTATTACACCACTTGCAAAAGTGAGTTGAGGGTCTTATGCATTAGCTCCTCTCTGGCAGACCAACCTGCTTCATGATGGAAATGCCGGGAAAGTCACAAACAATAACCGTGTGTTTGTTAAACTGCATTGCTATACCTTAATCAGTGACAGATAATGGCATTCATTTAAATAGAAATCATTCCAAATGTAAGCTTGTGAGTGTAAATATAAGAGAAGGAGAGTCAGTATTGTGATATCTGAAGGTCCGAGTTCATTTGTGACTTACATAAACGTCCAGGATCTCGTTTGTGGGCCCTTCAGCGAGGAAGGACTCCCCGGCGGTGCTTCTGATCTCGTTGGGCCGCCGGTATGTGAACATGGTTCCCGCTCCCTCATACTTCCCTGGCCGGTCGATCGCCCAGTTTCCATTAATGATGGATCGCCCCGATCGGCTGCGGAGAGCTGAGAGAAACAGAGATGGCAAAAGTAAACACCTGCTTTACTCAAGTAGAAGTACAGATACTCGTGTTTAAAAATACTCTGGTGAAAGTAGAAGTACTGACTAAACTTCTTTACTCAAGTAAAAGTAAAGAGGGCTTTGAAATGTACTTCAGTAAAGTACCCATAACTAGCAACTGTTTTAAAGAGTACCTGACCTCCCTAATTATAGAACAATAATGTCATTGTTAGCTAATGAATGTTTCCATGCTGAACAACGGCAACATGACAACGTTTCCATTGGTCCTCTTCTTTAGAGAAGACCAGGAAATGATGGATACACGGATCGTGTTCAAATCAATAGGCACGCAATGACTCTAAAGAATAATGATCACGCATAACACACATCAGACTAAAGGAACCAGCTGTTTGGAAGATGTGAGAAGTAGAAAGTACAGGTATGTGTCAAAGTAAGAAGTAGAAAGAAGGTATTTGTGTCAACAGTAAGAAGTAGAAAGTACAGGTATTTGAGTTCAACATGTAAGAAGTAGAAAGTACAGGTATTTGTGTTCAACATGTAAGAAGTAGAAAGTACAGGTATTTGGTTCAACATGTAAGAAGTAGAAAGTACAGGTATTTGTGTTCAACATGTAAGAAGTAGAAAGTAAGGTATTTGGGTTCAACATGTAAGAAGTAGAAAGTACAGGTATTTGTGTTCAACATGTAAGAAGTAGAAAGTACAGGTATTTGGTTCAACATGTAAGAAGTAGAAAGTACAGGTATTTGAGTTCAAAATGTAAGAAGTAGAAAGTACAGGTATTTGGGTTCAACATGTAAGAAGTAGAAAGTACAGGTATTTGGTTCAACATGTAAGAAGTAGAAAGTACAGGTATTTGAGTTCAACATGTAAGAAGTAGAAAGTACAGGTATTTGTTTCAACATGTAGAAGTAGAAAGTACAGGTATTTGGGTTCAACATGTAAGAAGTAGAAAGTACAGGTATTTGGTTCAACATGTAAGAAGTAGAAAGTACAAGTATTTGTGTTCAACATGTAAGAAGTAGAAAGTACAGGTATTTGGTTTCAACATGTAAGAAGTAGAAAGTACAAGTATTTGTGTTCAACATGTAAGAAAGTAGAAAGTACAGGTATTTGAGTTCAACATGTAAGAAGTAGAAAGTACAGGTATTTGTGTTCAACATGTAAGAAGTAAGAAGTAGAAAGTACAGGTATTTGTGTTCAACATGTAAGAAGTAGAAAGTACAGGTATTTGAGTTCAACATGTAAGAATAGAAGAAGTAAGTACAGGTATTTGTGTTCAACATGTAAGAAGTAGAAAGTACAGGTATTTGTGTTCAAAATGTAAGAAGTAGAAAGTACAGGTATTTGGTTCAACATGTAAGAAGTAGAAAGTACAGGTATTTGAGTTCAACATGTAAGAAGTAGAAAGTACAGGTATTTGTGTTCAACATGTAAGAAGTAGAAAGTACAGGTATTTGTGTTCAAATGTAAGAAGTAGAAAGTACAGGTATTGGGTTCAACATGTAAGAAGTAGAAAGTACAGGTATTTGTGTTCAACATGTAAGAAGTAGAAAGTACAAGTATTTGAGTTCAACATGTAAGAAGTAGAAAGTACAGGTATTTGGGTTCAACATGTAAGAAGTAGAAAGTACAGGTATTTGAGTTCAACATGTAAGAAGTAGAAAGTACAGGTATTTGTGTTCAAAATGTAAGAAGTAGAAAGTACAGGTATTTGTGTTCAACATGTGAGAAGTAGAAAGTACAGGTATTTGGGTTCAACATGTAAGAAGTAGAAAGTACAGGTATTTGTGTTCAACATGTAAGAAGTAGAAAGTACAGGTTTTGAGTTCAACATGTAAGAAGTAGAAAGTACAGGTATTTGTGTTCAACATGTGAGAAGTAGAAAGTACAGGTATTTGTGTTCAACATGTGAGAAGTAGAAAGTACAGGTATTTGTGTTCAAAATGAGAGAAGTAGAAAGTACAGGTATTTGTGTTCAACATGTAAGAAGTAGAAAGTACAGGTATTTGTGTTCAACATGTAAGAAGTAGAAGTAGAAAGTACAGGTATTTGGGTTCAACATGTAAGAAGTAGAAAGTACAGGTATTTGTGTTCAAAATGAGAAGTAGAAAGTACAGGTATTTGTGTTCAAAATGTAGAGAAGTAGAAAGTACAGGTATTTGTGTTCAACATGTAAGAAGTAGAAAGTACAGGTATTTGTGTTCAACATGTAAGAGTAGAAAGTACAGGTATTTGTGTTCAACATGTAAGAAGTAGAAAGTACAGGTATTTGTGTTCAACATGTAAGAAGTAGAAAGTACAGGTATTTGAGTTCAAACATGTAAGAAGTAGAAAGTACAGGTATTTGTGTTCAAACATGTAAGAAGTAGAAAGTACAGGTATTTGTGTTCAACATGTAGAAGTAGAAAGTACAGGTATTTGTGTTCAAAATGTAAGAAGTAGAAAGTACAGGTATTTGAGTTCAACATGTAAGAAGTAGAAAGTACAGGTATTTGGTTCAACATGTAAGAGTAGAAAGTACAGGTATTTGAGTTCAACATGTAAGAAGTAGAAAGTACAGGTATTTGAGTTCAACATGTAAGAAGTAGAAAGTACAGGTATTTGAGTTCAACATGTAAGAAGTAGAAAGTACAGGTATTTGAGTTCAACATGTAAGAACACAAAGTACAGGTATTTGAGTTCAACATGTAAGAAGTAAAGAAAGTACAGGTATTTGAGTTCAACATGTAAGAAGTAGAAAGTACAGGTATTTGTGTTCAACATGTAAGAAGTAGAAAGTACAGGTATTTTGTTCAACATGTAAGAAGTAGAAAGTACAGGTATTTGGTTCAACATGTAAGAAGTAGAAAGTACAGGTATTTGGGTTCAAATGTAAGAAGTAGAAAGTACAGGTATTTGTGTTCAAATGTAAGAAGTAGAAAGTACAGGTATTTGTGTTCAACATGTAAGAAGTAGAAAGTACAGGTATTTGTGTTCAACATGTAAGAAGTAGAAAGTACAGGTATTTGGGTTCAACATGTAAGAAGTAGAAAGTACAGGTATTTGATATTCAAATGTAAGAAGTAGAAGTAGAAAGTACAGGTATTTGGTTCAACATGTAAGAAGTAGAAAGTACAGGTATTTGGGTTCAACATGTAAGAAGTAGAAGTACAGGTATTTGAGTTCAACATGTAAGAAGTAGAAAGTACAGGTATTTGTGTTCAACATGTAAGAAGTAGAAAGTACAGGTATTTGGGTGTTCAACATGTAAGAAGTAGAAAGTACAGGTATTTGTGTTCAAATGTAAGAAGTAGAAAGTACAGGTATTTGTGTTCAAAATGTAAGAAGTAGAAAGTACAGGTATTTGTGTTCAACATGTGAGAAGTAGAAAGTACAGGTATTTGGGTTCAACATGTAAGAAGTAGAAAGTACAGGTATTTGTGTTCAAAATGTAAGAAGTAGAAAGTACAGGTATTTGTGTTCAACATGTAAGAAATAGAAAGTACAGGTATTTGGGTTCAACATGTAAGAAGTAGAAAGTACAGGTATTTGTGTTCAACATGTGAGAAGTAGAAAGTACAGGTATTTGTGTTCAAAATGAGAGAAGTAGAAAGTACAGGTATTTGTGTTCAACATGTAAGAAGTAGAAAGTACAGGTATTTGTGTTCAACATGTAAGAAGTAGAAAGTACAGGTATTTGAGTTCAACATGTAAGAAGTAGAAAGTACAGGTATTTGGGTTCAACATGTAAGAAGTAGAAAGTACAGGTATTTGTGTTCAACATGTAAGAAGTAGAAAGTACAGGTATTTGTGTTCAACATGTAAGAAGTAGAAAGTACAGGTATTTGTGTTCAACATGTAAGAAGTAGAAAGTACAGGTATTTGAGTTCAACATGTAAGAAGTAGAAAGTACAGGTATTTGTGTTCAACATGTAAGAAGTAGAAAGTACAGGTATTTGTGTTCAACATGTAAGAAGTAGAAAGTACAGGTATTTTGTTCAAAGTGTAAGAAGTAGAAAGTACAGGTATTTGTGTTCAACATGTAAGAAGTAGAAAGTACAGGTTGTGTTCAACATGTAAGAAGTAGAAAGTACAGGTATTTGTGTTCAACATGTAAGAAGTAGAAAGTACAGGTATTTGAGTTCAACATGTAAGAAGTAGAAAGTACAGGTTGTGTTCAACATGTAAGAAGTAGAAAGTACAGGTATTTGGTTCAACATGTAAGAAGTAGAAAGTACAGGTATTTGTGTTCAAATGTAAGAAGTAGAAAGTACAGGTATTGTGTTCAAAATGTAAGAAGTAGAAAGTACAGGTATTTGTGTTCAACATGTAAGAAGTAGAAAGTACAGGTATTGTGTGTTCAACATGTAAGAAGTAGAAAGTACAGGTATTTGGTTCAACATGTAAGAAGTAGAAAGTACAGGTATTTGTGTTCAAATGTAAGAAGTAGAAAGTACAGGTATTTGGTGTTCAACATGTAAGAAGTAGAAAGTACAGGTATTTGTGTTCAACATGTAAGAAGTAGAAAGTACAGGTATTTGTGTTCAACATGTAAGAAGTAGAAAGTACAGGTATTTGAGTTCAACATGTAAGAAGTAGAAAGTACAGGTATTTGGGTTCAACATGTAAGAAGTAGAAAGTACAGGTATTTGCTTCAACATGTAAGAAGTAGAAAGTACAGGTATTTGTGTTAAACATGTAAGAAAGTAGAAAGTACAGGTATTTGAGTTCAACATGTAAGAAGTAGAAAGTACAGGTATTTGTGTTCAACATGTAAGAAGTAGAAAGTACAGGTATTTGGTTCAACATGTAAGAAAGTAGAAAGTACAGGTATTTGTGTTCAACATGTAAGAAGTAGAAAGTACAGGTATTTGTGTTCAAATGTAAGAAGTAGAAAGTACAGGTATTTGTGTTCAACATGTAAGAAGTAGAAAGTACAGGTATTTGTGTTCAAATGTAAGAAGTAGAAAGTACAGGTATTTGTGTTCAACATGTAAGAAGTAGAAAGTACAGGTATTTGGTTCAACATGTAAGAAGTAGAAAGTACAGGTATTTGTGTTCAAATGTAAGAAGTAGAAAGTACAGGTATTTGTGTTCAACATGTAAGAAGTATAAAGTACAGGTATTTGGTTCAACATGTAAGAAGTAGAAAGTACAGGTATTTGGTTCAACATGTAAGAAGTAGAAAGTACAGGTATTTGGTTCAACATGTAAGAAGTAGAAAGTACAGTATTTGTGTTCAACATGTAAGAAGTAGAAAGTACAGGTATTTGTGTCAAATGTAAGAAGTAGAAAGTACAGGTATTTGTGTTCAACATGTAAGAGAAGTAGAAAGTACAGGTATTTGTGTTCAACATGTAAGAAGTAGAAAGTACAGGTATTTGTGTTCAAAATGTAAGAAGTAGAAAGTACAGGTATTTGGGTTCAACATGTAGAAGTAGAAAGTACAGGTATTTGTGTTCAACATGTAAGAAGTAGAAAGTACAGGTATTTGTGTTCAACATGTAAGAAGTAGAAAGTACAGGTATTTGGGTTCAACATGTAAGAAGTAGAAAGTACAGGTTTGTTTTCAACATGTAAGAAGTAGAAAGTAAGGTATTTGAGTTCAACATGTAAGAAGTAGAAAGTACAGGTATTTGGTTCAACATGTAAGAAGTAGAAAGTACAGGTATTTGAGTTCAACATGAGAAGTAGAAAGTACAGGTATTTGTGTTCAACATGTAAGAAGTAGAAAGTACAGGTATTTGGTTCAACATGTAAGAAGTAGAAAGTACAGGTATTTGGTTCAACATGTAAGAAGTAGAAAGTACAGGTATTTGTGTTCAAACATGAGAGAAGTAGAAAGTACAGGTATTTGAGTTCAACATGTAAGAAGTAGAAAGTACAGGTTTTTGTTCAACATGTAAGAAGTAGAAAGTACAGGTATTTGTGTTCAAAATGTAAGAAGTAGAAAGTACAGGTATTTGTGTTCAACATGTAAGAAGTAGAAAGTACAGGTATTTGTGTTCAACATGTAAGAAGTAGAAAGTACAGGTATTTGTGTTCAAAATGTAAGAAGTAGAAAGTACAGGTATTTGTTTCAACATGTAAGAAGTAGAAAGTACAGGTATTTGAGTTCAACATGTAAGAAGTAGAAAGTACAGGTATTTGTCTTCAACATGTAGAAGTAGAAAGTACAGGTATTTGTGTTCAAATGTAAGAAGTAGAGAAGTACAGGTATTTGAGTTCAACATGTGAGAAGTAGAAAGTACAGGTATTTGTGTTCAACAGGTAAGAAGTAGAAAGTACAGGTATTTGGGTTCAACATGTAAGAAGTAGAAAGTACAGGTATTTGAGTTCAACATGTAAAAAAGTAGAAAGTACAGGTATTTGTGTTCAACATGTAAGAAGTAGAAAGTACAGGTATTTGTGTTCAACATGTAAGAAGTAGAAAGTACAGGTATTTGTGTTCAACATGTAAGAAGTAGAAAGTACAGGTATTTGAGTTCAACATGTAAGAAGTAAAAGTACAGGTATTTGGTTCAAATGTAAGAAGTAGAAAGTACAGGTATTTGTGTTCAACATGTAAGAAGTAGAAAGTACAGGTATTTGTTCAACATGTAAGAAGTAGAAAGTACAGGTATTTGAGTTCAACATGTAAGAAGTAGAAAGTACAGGTATTTGGTTCAACATGTAAGAAGTAGAAAGTACAGGTATTTGAGTTCAACATGTAAGAAGTAGAAAGTACAGGTATTTGTTCAACATGTAAGAAGTAGAAAGTACAGGTATTTGAGTTCAACATGTAAGAAGTAGTAGAAAGTACAGGTATTTGGGTGTTCAACATGTAAGAAGTAGAAAGTACAGGTATTTGAGTTCAACATGTAAGAAGTAGAAAGTACAGGTATTTGGTTCAACATGTAAGAAGTAGAAAGTACAGTATTTGGGTTCAACATGTAAGAAGTAGAAAGTACAGGTATTTGAGTTCAACATGTAAGAAGTAGAAAGTACAGGTATTTGTGTTCAACATGTAAGAAGTAGAAAGTACAGGTATTTGGTGTTCAAATGTAAGAAGTAGAAAGTACAGGTATTTGAGTTCAACATGTAAGAAGAGAAAGTACAGGTATTTGTGTTCAACATGTAAGAAGTAGAAAGTACAGGTATTTATGTTCAAAATGTAAGAAGTAGAAAGTACAGGTATTTGTGTTCAACATGTAAGAAGTAGAAAGTACAGGTATTTGTGTTCAACATGTAAGAAGTAGAAAGTACAGGTATTTGTGTTCAAAATGTAAGAAGTAGAAAGTACAGGTATTTGTGTTCAAATGTAAGAAGTAGAAAGTACAGGTATTTGTGTTCAACATGTAAGAAGTAGAAAGTACAGGTATTTGGGTTCAACATGTAAGAAGTAGAAAGTACAGGTATTTGTGTTCAAAATTTAAGAAGTAGAAAGTACAGGTATTTGTTTTCAATATGTAAGAAGTAGAAAGTACAGGTATTTGAGTTCAACATGTAAGAAGTAGAAAGTACAGGTATTTGTGTTCAACATGTAAGAAGTAGAAAGTACAGGTATTTGGGTTCAACATGTAAGAAGTAGAAAGTACAGGTATTTGAGTTCAATGTAAGAAGTAGAAAGTACAGGTATTTGTGTTCAACATGTAAGAAGTAGAAAGTACAGGTATTTGTGTTCAACATGTAAGAAGTAGAAAGTACAGGTATTTGTGTTCAACATGTAAGAAGTAGAAAGTACAGGTATTTGAGTTCAACATGTAAGAAGTAGAAAGTACAGGTATTTGGGTTCAACATGTAAGAAGTAGAAAGTACAGGTATTTGAGTTCAACATGTAAGAAGTAGAAAGTACAGGTATTTGTGTTCAACATGTAAGAAGTAGAAAGTACAGGTATTTGTGTTCAAAATGTAAGAAGTAGAAAGTACAGGTATTTGGGTTCAAATGTAAGAAGTAGAAAGTACAGGTATTTGTGTTCAACATGTAAGAAGTAGAAAGTACAGGTATTTGGTTCAACATGTAAGAAGTAGAAAGTACAGGTATTTGAGTTCAACATGTAAGAAGTAGAAAGTACAGGTATTTGGTTCAACATGTAAGAAGTAGAAAGTACAGGTATTTGTGTTCAACATGTAAGAAGTAGAAAGTACAGTATTTGGGTTCAAATGTAAGAAGTAGAAAGTACAGGTATTTGTGTTCAACATGTGAGAAGTAGAAAGTACAGGTATTTGTGTTCAACATGTAAGAAGTAGAAAGTACAGGTATTTGGGTTCAACATGTAAGAAGTAGAAAGTACAGGTATTTGTGTTCAACATGTAAGAAGTAGAAAGTACAGGTTTTGTGTTCAACATGTAAGAAGTAGAAAGTACAGGTATTTGTGTTCAACATGTAAGAAGTAGAAAGTACAGGTATTTGTTTCAACATGTAAGAAGTAGAAAGTACAGGTATTTGGTTCAACATGTAAGAAGTAGAAAGTACAGGTATTTGTGTTCAACATGTAAGAAGTAGAAAGTACAGGTTTGTTCAACATGTAAGAAGTAGAAAGTACAGGTATTTGGGTTCAAAATGTAAGAAGTAGAAAGTACAGGTATTTGGGTTCAAAATGTAAGAAGTAGAAAGTACAGGTATTTGTGTTCAACATTTAAGAAGTAGAAATTACAGGTATTTGTGTTCAACATGTAAGAAGTAGAAAGTACAGGTATTTGTGTTCAACATGTAAGAAGTAGAAAGTACAGGTATTTGTGTTCAACATGTAAGAAGTAGAAAGTACAGGTATTTGTGTTCAACATGTAAGAAGTAGAAAGTACAGGTATTTGTGTTCAACATGTAAGAAGTAGAAAGTTCAGGTATTTGAGTTCAACATGTAAGAAGTAGAAAGTACAGGTATTTGTTCAACATGTCAGAAGTAGAAAGTACAGGTATTTGTGTTCTACATGTAAGAAGTAGAAAGTCAGGTATTTGTGTTCAACATGTAAGAAGTAGAAAGTACAGGTATTTGTGTTCAACATGTAAGAAGTAGAAAGTACAGGTATTTGTGTTCAACATGTAAGAAGTAGAAAGTACAGGTATTTGAGTTCAACATGTAAGAAGTAGAAAGTACAGGTATTTGTGTTCAACATGTAAGAAGTAGAAAGTACAGGTATTTGTGTTCAAACAGAAGTAGAAAGTACAGGTATTTGAGTTCAACATGTAAGAAGTAGAAAGTACAGGTATTTGTGTTCAACATGTAAGAAGTAGAAAGTACAGGTATTTGTGTTCAACATGTAAGAAGTAGAAAGTACAGGTATTTGTGTTCAACATGTAAGAAGTAGAAAGTAAAAAGTCGTCAGAAAAATAAGTAGTGGAGTAAAGTACTGATACCAGAAACATGTACTTAATTACAGTCACAAAGTATTTGTAATCCACTACTCCCCACCTCTGGAGAGAAACCACACATCACACCCGACTCTAATGAAGAGGGAAATACCCACAAAGCCACTTCCACATAATTATTGTTTAACGTAAAACCATTGATGAGAAGCAAGGTAAAACATTTGTGTAACAAAGCTCTGATACGGTCATTCTGCACCCAAATTAGTAACAGAATAAATGCTCGCTCGTGCACTTTTAAAGAAATGTCCTGTTTGTGCTGGCATGCAAATCCTGAAACAAAATCCCCTTTAAACTTTTTCCACCGATTTCATGGATTAAGGACAAGGCGCCATTAGAAAAGCATTAGGAGTGTAACGTTAGACCGGCTTGTAAAGAAGTGTTTGGACAACTCAGAGCACATTAGAGATGCACAGTGAGAACAGAGGCCTATTGAGGGGAAAGAGTGGGAGGAAACACTGTGGCTGCTGCTAGACTACTGCCATGTCTCCTAGTTTGCATTAGTACATGAACAATTAATGGAACAATTCTGACTGGAATGTTGGAAAAAAATATTAATTAATATTTTTGATTGTATCTCATAAGTAATTATCAAGTCTAATATCATGCTCAAAGTACAGTATTTTAGTATTGTATGTGAAGCGCTTTATTTGTGACATCACATTCTCCCTGGTCTGGTAGAGTTCATTTACACCAGGGCTGCACGATATATCGTGTTGTGACGATAATCGCGATATGCGCGTTATTCACATCGCGTGGACGTGTTAATCGTTTTTTTTTTAAGGACGTGTGATATTAAGTAGGCAAATTAACTCAAACACGTCATGTTACAATTATTTTGCTGCTTGCTACAAAAGGAAAACTTGCGCGGCTCTCATGTCAGCGGTACTTGAGTGAGTGACATGCAGGCTCTGTCAGAAAACCACCAATCACAATCAAATCTCCAAAGCCAACGGACCCGGTGATTAAAGGTAGAAACACTGAATAAAGTAGTTTCATGTGTTTCTCCAGGGCAGGTCGGCGCTGCTAACCGAGCTAGCTCAGCTTGTTGCTCTGATAACTTAAGATCTAGACGTCCGTGACTAAAATCCTTCATCCGGTTAAATATAGTTAAAAAAATATCAATTGTATCGCATTAAAGTTCAAGAAAGGATGGTTTGCGGACAAAAAAAACGGTCTTTTCTTCAATTCCTGTATGTTTTCATATCGCAGGGGGAAAAAATCGCAATGTCAGTTTTTTCCAATATCGTGTAGCCCTAATTTACACCCAAAAAAACATTAGCTTTTTCAAACAAATCTACTTTACCCTTCTCTTGCGTTTCGGGTCAAAAGTGACCGAGTGACTTTGTTTTTCATCATAAATATTGTGTTTTTCATCCAAGTGCCTCAAGACCTTATGTTATCCTCCACACTACGCCTCTGAAAATATGCAATTGATGATCACCACTTGCATTTAGTTATTTATTCAACAGTGAAACACCCATGAAGTTTTCAGTCAGAATTGACCGCCATATGGAAATGAATGGGTTTGAGTGTATTATGTTCAACACACACACACACACAAACACACATACACACACACAAACACATACACACTTTTCTTGTGCTTATGTCCCCCCACACCTTCCAGACAAAAGGAAGGTGTGGGGGGACATAACTTACTCTAAGTTAGAATGTGAATATCATTGATGTGCAAATGTAGGCGTACTGTACATGTGTGGCTGTTCACAACTCTGTGTTCTTGTGTGTGTATGAATGGTCACATCAGATTAAAGAAAACGTTCGAATGCAGTTGGTGTTTGAAAGGTAGTGTTTTCTCGTCCTTTTTTTAACAGTGGTCACATTTTCCAACTTTCATTAGAAAGAATGGTGAGGCCTAATACACTTTCCTCGAGAGAAGCAGCCATACGGAGTCTTGGCATCGCTCCCATTAAACAATGTCTGACATTAAAGCAGACACTTTTGGAAATAACCCACTAATGTGTCCTAGCATTGCAAGTAATGACGGCAATTATCTGTGTGGTGTTTCTTTGAGGTCTGGGGCTTCAGTGAAAGGCTGAGGTGGGGTGGGGGGGGGGGTGGGGGAAACTGATGGGGGGGGGGGGGAGGGAACTGATACTGCCCAACGTGCGTTTTTATCAGACCGATCTAATTCATTCACAAGCTACTGCTGCTGCCTGCACAGCTGGAAATGTGGAATTGTCAAATGTCAACGAATCACACACTTATCATTTAATTATTTCTACCATTACTTACCATTGACTTTGTATTGCCAGATATATGTAATGTGTAACATGCAGTGGACAGGGATTCCTCTTCCTTCTACATGTGTTTTGAGCTGAGGCAGAACTCGCCATGAAAACTGTCACTTTCTATTACTCTCGATAAAAATGCAGAGTGACTTGAAATAGGGCTGAGATAAGTCTTTCTGATTCGCATTACTAACTGCTCAGACTGCTTGGCAACAGGGAGTAAAACAATGTGTTCTCACTTCAACTTATGCTCTCAGTGCTTTTGTTAGAAATGATTTTAACACACTAACATGCTGCGGAGAAACTTGAAGACAGAGAGCAAGGAGAGGACAAGAATCCCTGATGGGTTTTTCCAAATTGCAGTTCACTTAGCCAACCCATGTTGAGTCGATTATTGTCTGAATGTAAAATAAATTCAGTGTTGATACTTGGCGTCGAAGTCCTGACGTTATCACTCCTTCAGAAGAAAACATTTAGCAGAGAGACATATGACCAGAGGTAGGAAGTAGTGGAGTCCAAATACTTTGTTATTGTACTTAAGTACATTTTCTGGTATCACTACTTTACTCCACTTCTTATATTTCTGACGACTTGTTACTTTTACTTCTTACATTTTGAACACAAATACCTGTACTTTCTGGTATACTTACTTTTCATCTACTTACTGCTCACTTTTACTTGAGCAAAGGATGTGTGTACTTTTACAATCTCTGCATATGGAGGCGAAACTCTCACAGATAGATGCTGGGGATGGCTTTTGAAATTGTACAGAGACAGAATAATACTAAAGTGATGACAGCTCTCAGGTGAGAGAACCTCTTAAAGCGCCACGGCTATTTATCAACGTAGATTGTGTTGGTAATAGTTTTGAGAGAAGGAGGTACCTGTCTTAGCTACGTATAAATACCTTTTTGTCAGCATATAATATGTATTGGCGCTTTGTGCACCTCAAGAGAAGTGCCAATAAGTTTGTATAATTAGTTTGAGAAAAGGCAGAGCTCTATACGGCAGAAATCTCCATAGTTTGTATTCATTTATCATTTACAGCATGAGATTGTGTCGTGTGTTTTCATCTATTCATTATGAGCACTTAAGGCGAGACACTACAGGTGAATTGGGTAATTGTTTTAACTTAAATATATTAGCAAGACATGTCTCCAGTTAATTACTTACATTAAGACAATTGTTTTTTATATTACAAGTTTTCTGAAAGAACATGTTTAAATATGCAAATTATCCATTATTTAATTAAATATATTTAAACATTTCAGGAACACAAACCTGAACATTGGATAAAGTCAGGTTTAAAATTCTTGTTTCCTTTTGTAGTCATATTATAATCTAAAGTTTCTACAGAAGGGATTTTGGATATCTCTTTGTATCACTCCATAAATCAGAAAATACTGTCAACAGCCGTAAAATATCTATTTTAGGTATAACATAGGGCTGCTCAATTAATCGTATTTTAATCGCAATTACGATAATGGCTTGCAACGATTACGAAAACAACGTAATCGAAATAAAACGATTATTTTTCATTATTATTATTATGAATTTTGTATTGGTTTTTCAGTTGAATTAAACTTCAAGTTCAGGGTAATCAACTAATGTTTTCAAAGTAAATGGATAATCGTTTTTTAATAATGGTGATATCAATTATTGACCCAAATAATCGAGATTATGATTTTTGCAATAATCGAGCAGCCCTAGTATAATTCAGGCTATGAATGATGTATGAACAAACCCCTCTGGAGAGCTGCTGCAGCCTAGAGATGTGGCCTATTGAAGTGAAAAGTCTTTAGACCTTGATTTGTTGGCAGCGTGTAACAATCGCTTGGTTTTTGCGTTCATTTAGGAAATAATTGAGTCGACATTTAGTAAGTTAACTGTATGGAATAAACAACCATCTTTTACATTTTTCAAAGCATCCAGTCAGCCCTTTTGTCCAGTCTATTCATCAGTCACTCAGTTCACTAAATACTGAATCTTGATAAATTAATAAGTGTTTTTCCCACCTAGGTAGTTCCTGCTCTTCACCATCTCTGTCACGTTGATCTTGGTGGCTCCCTCGGGGATCTCCACTATCTTGTGGTAGCCGATCTTCGTTAAACTGTGTTTGAAGACTCCAGAGACGAGCCTGCAGGTTGTGTTTTCTCCTCCACACACACCGCACCTGTCCATCACCTTTCCTGATCCCAGGTACTCATCGCAGCCCAGACCCTGAGACACAAAGGAGAAGCAGTTTAAACGAAGAAGTGTGGAGGAAAACAGCTCGTATAATTATGCACTAAAAACCTGTTTCAGATTATTGAGAGCTGATGTCTTTGGTCAAATAAAAAGAGCTCATTAGGTGTAAAAGAGTATGTTAACAAAGCCAAGCCACCTGCAACTACTCACATCATTAACTGCAATAATATAATAACTAATTAAAGGAGTTATGTTACTTTCCAGAAGGCATCGTTTTTATGAGACATGAGTCTTTGAATTGTTTCCAGAATTTATTTCTAAATCTCCTTAGGGTGTGAGTTTTCTGTGTCACATTGGTGGTAATAAATTACAGGAAACCTGGGCGCTGTAAAAATAGAACGGTTAACATCAGCAGTCCATAAATTCACACCAACCAGCAGTAAAAGCAGCTCGACGTGCAAACAGGTGGAGGAGCTGGAACGCGCAGCTTCCATGTGTATTCCTGATTGAAGGTGACATATTCCTCCTTCTGTCTTGTCTTGTATATTCCCTCAGCTTTGAGTACTCCAACCAGTCTATGGTTCCAACCGCATGTCACATATCAAAAGTTAAATACAGTCCTTGCAAATGTACTTTTTTTTTGGCTTTTCCTGGTTGTCTAACAATTGGGGCGGTTGTTTGGCCTTCAGTCAACATGTCAAAGTGTCCTTGGGCAAGAAGCTGAAACTCAAATAGCTCTCGATGGCCAACAGGGTGTGAATATGTGGTGAATGGGTGATTGGTATATAAGTAGAAGGGCTTTTAAAGGCCCTGACACACCTTCCCGATTTTGGGAGTCAGAGGCCGTCAGAGGCAGTCGGGCATTCACGGCGCCCTACTCAGGTTGGTGTGTCCCGCACCGTCGTTGCTTTACGGCACATTTTCACACCTCCCGCGGCCGATTCAACATGTTGCATCGGCCAAATAAATCACTGATTGGCTGTTGCCTCTTTTGAATGACGAATACACACTACCGCTGGTAAGGACAGTTATTGCCACTCGTCGACTGAAGTCTTTGCGGTGTGTTCGTAGGCGGGCGGCGTAGCCGACGCAGGCGACGTAGCGGACGTAAAAGTCAGGACGCCTTCGGTACGCGTTCTTTGGTCTCAGGTTTGGTGTACACACCAACCTGAGACCAAAGAACGCGTACCGAAGGCGTCCTGACTTTTACGTCCGCTACGTCGCCTGCGTCGGCTACGCGCCCGCCTACGAACACACCGCAAAGACTTCACTCGACGAGTGGCAATAACTGTCCTTACCAGCGGTAGTGTGTATTCGTCATTCAAAAGAGGCAACAGCCAATCAGTGATTTATTTGGCCGATGCAACATGTTGAATCGGCCGCGGGAGGTGTGAAAATGTGCCGTAAAGCATCGACGGTGCGGGACACACCAACCTGAGCCTTAAGGGTTGCAAATCATTGTTGGGCTGCTGAGCTTTATATGAAGCCATGTGGTAGCAAACCTTAGAGGAATGACATAAAGACATTTAGAGGAAGTGTATTTTAACAAGAGGAATTTCAAGCTTTGACACGAAAAATATAACTCCTTAAAGCCATTTCCAATATGTCTGGGACATTTGACACAACATTCAGAGCATATATCATTTTATTTAATGATAAAAAGTGTTGTTTCTTTGAACTGGCTGTTGGAGAGAAGAGAGAACAGAAAGCACAGCTGGTACAAGAGTAAGGAGTAAGGAGTTTTGAAACAGGTTCAAATATGCAGTTCCAATATTTATCCAAACGATGTGTGTCTACTCATTAAAATGATGGTGATCTGCTTGGGTTTATGGCTGTGAATTGGCCGCAAGTCAGTGGAAATATGGATTGAGGGAAGGACTGAGAGGAGGAGGAGGAAGGGAGAATAAAAAAGTGGTATAGCAGGAGGGAGAAATGGTGGCAGTTGCATAAAAACCTCAAGGAGAGTCTGGCAGCTCCCTGTGTTCGGGGCCAAAGCACCACCTGAGCCAAAACCAACATGCAGTGCCTCCTTCACCGCAGGAAATAAATGATGAGAGAAAAAGAAAGCAAACTAAGAAGGTTGGAGAAAAAGGAAATACAACTGCCAAACGCTCCTGCGGTCAGTGTGGAATTATGTTGCCGTGCAGCATGGGGCCGGATAATGCCTGGATCAAAATCACTAATCATAACACGATAACATTCAAGAGGAAAACTGCTGCGTGTCATGATCTCACCTCACTGAATTTAAAGCAACACAAACTTCTACAGTCCAGCCATAACTGAATATGAAATGTAAAACACACGCAAAGCTACAATAAGTCAGACGTGGAAAACAAATAAAAACTGAGTCAAGGAGGACATTTATTGACAGAACAACCAATAGATAACCCTTCTCCGTTTTCACCGTAAATCCCTTCAAACCAAAACAACACAATGATAGCAGTAAATGTTCCACTCATAAGAACAGACGCTGACACAGTGAGAGGTTATCTGTTGGATGGGAACATGTCTGAATTTAAAACAGATTCATGTTGGAGTGGAGAGAGATATCAGAAAACAGGTCTCCAAACGTTGTTCTCTCAATTTATTCAACTATCAGAAAAGGATGCTTATCATTGGTTTCACCGCAGCCCAACATATTCTCTTAACACGATTGAAACCTAGATACTATATTTATCGGGGGGAGTGCATCTGACGAAGAGATAGGTATCTCTGTTTCTTATCCTATATATCTAATAGAACTGCTCGGGTCTTGATAGATTGAGTGGGGAAGTTCATGAGATCTTTCTAGAGGGTTATCAAGAATAACTTTTATCCAATGACCTTTTCCCTCTCTGTCTGTGTCTGTGTATTCTCTTGTTCCGATTAACCCAGCCAAATCTTTTTTCTTGTTTTGTATCTATATCTACGCCGGGATCCGGAGTCGAGGCTGATCCTCTTGCTGTAGTCCTGTGTCTTGGATCCTCTATCCTGAGTTCTGGATTAAGTCGTGGACTTCGGGTCGTGGCTGAACCTGTCTCTGCGGTCCTGCCTTGGGTCTCGTCATGCTGCTTCCCTGATGGCTCCCACAGGATTGAGGACATCCTCGTGGATTCATCTTCTTATTACAGACACATGCATTTCCTAACATTCGGTCTATATGCTGTAAAATGTATTATCTCTTCGATTTACACACGGCATCTATTGCACGTCTGTCCGTCCTGGGAGAGGGATCCCTCCTCTGTTGCTCTCCCTGAGGTTTCTCCCATGTTCCCCTTAAACTGTGGGTTTTCTCTGGAAGTGTTTCCTTGTACGATGTGAGGGTCTAAGGACAGAGGGTGTCGTTTTTCTCATACTGATATTCTGAACAATCTGTGCTGTTGTATTTGCTGTAAAGTGTCTCTACTGTAGGCTATTTGTATTATATGTACAGCACTTTGGCTCGACCAAAAATCGTTTATAAATGTGCTATATAAATAAAACTTGATTTGATTTGATTTGATTTATCAAACAATGGATATCTTCCTTCCATGATACACTCATTTCAGAGCTGAAGGAGAAATACTAGAGGATATTAAAATACAGTGGCGAACCGTCAAGGCCTTCAAGGTATTCAGAGAATACCCTGGAACCCTCAGATAAAACAAACAAAAAATCGATTTAATTATATAAATAAAATGTGATAAGATGTGTGTAAAATGAATAAATGAGAATGGTATCCGTGTTACGTTGATCTGTAATATTACAGTGTTACGTTGATTTGTTTGTCCTTCTCGGACCATGCACTACGCATTTCAGTGGTTTTGCAACCAATCAGATCTTGTTCTGGGTCTCTGGGTAGAATATCCTTCAACCAAGGTATTCTACATCCTTGATCGAATGCCCTGGCCGTTGCACTGAATGAGAGCGTACGTTCGGACTGACAGTTTGATCAACCAATCATATATTGATTTGTAGCCAATGGGCGTATTCTTTCAGTTTCCCTCGGTTCCAGGGTATTCTAGAAGGCCCGCTAGTTCACTGGCTCCAGACAGAGGATCTAGATCAGGGGTTCCCAATATTTTTTCCCAAGAGCCCCCCCAAATGACTCCTGTTGGAAGTTGCGCCCCCCCACACACAAGGGGGGGCGCAACAGCGGTAATTAAACTTTAAAAGTCTCAAAAATGCTACAACTACTGTCACAAACTGGATGAATGTGAAGTATGTTGTTAAAGGAGGATGAAAGCGTAATTAAGGAGCACTATTGGAGTGACTTTGATGGTTATTGGACTCAGGATTAATTCATTTGGATTCCCGCTGTATGAAGAAATTAAAGGACGGCGCAAGTGGAAACAATTCACAAAGGGATTAAACTGTTTAAAACACGTGCTCAAAGTAAACTGGATTTTGCCGATGTGTTTATGTGGATTCAAAAGTCGTAAATAATCTACAAAATGGAGGAGACCGATCTGATCGGAGCAACTGTGACAAATAATCTGAAACCGGCATGGACAATGACTATGTTTTTAAAATGCGCTTATCCAGAAAAGCCTGGTGTTGACACTTTACGGGCGGAAGAAACATTTCTATTAAAGAAAGAATTATACATTTCTGTCTTTTTATGCCTTTAATACTAACTTGAATTTGTATTCAAATTAATTAATCAATTATTTTTTATATTTCATTGTAATGTAGAGACAAGGCTTTTAGTGACAATCATGTATTGCGTTACAATTATATGTACAAAAATAAAAAAAGTCTAAATATGATATTTGGCCTCAAATCATCTGAGGCCTGGCCCCCCACAGGCTGGGAACCACTGATCTAGATCAGTGTTTCTCAAACTTTTTCATACCAAGGACCACTTAACCAATAAAAAAACACTCGCGGACCACCTAACTCCACAAATATCCAAAAACACATCGTTTTTTACAAATCGCCTGAAAATGGTACAAACAAGTGGCCACATGTGTGATGAAGGTGTTGTGCTGGGCTATATCATGCAATCAAAAGTGAAACTTAAGCTCGCTCCATTGCGGAGATATTTCCGCGAGAGTGCGGAAAACTTAAATGTATTTATTTATTTCAAATGTGAAATGTTACCAATATACTCACGGACCACTAGGGGGCGCTCACGGACCACCAGTGGTCCGCGGACCACACTTTGAGAAGCACTGATCTAGATGAATGCCACGAAACAATTCATGCCATTTTATTGTTTTTAACGTTGAAATGGCAAGTGCAACAGGTGAAGATGAAGTTGTTGCGGAATTGTTGTGAGTACCCTTTTCAAGACGACAATTCAGTGAAAAACGGACATTATAACTCCGGGGGGGGGGGGGGGGGGCGGCGGGGGGTGTGTGTGTCTACAGAAGGTCCAGTTGTGATAGACACGGTTCACCACTGCTATACACTATATGGATATCTTCCTTTCATGACACTCATTTTAGAGCTGAAGGAGAAATACTAGAGGATATTAAAATAGCTGCTGACCATCTTATACCTTTCATGTCAAATCTAATTGTAGATACAGTACTGTATATGCACACCTTGACATATGGGAAGATGACAAAAAAGAAATGCTATGTCCAAAAATGTTATCTTAACATGTGTGTGAATAGATGAAGCCATATGATTGCAAACAAATAACATCTATCATTTTTGTGCAATAGGACTTTTTCTGCATTTACTTTTGTTTAATGTATATCTGTGTTCACAAAATGGTATTGAAAATAAGAAGGGAATTTATTGAAAATGCAATATCATATGATCGTGGATTCAAAAACACACAAAGTAGACGTTATACGCCTACATTGCAGGACTTGATATAGAATGATTTGGACCAGTGCAACAACAAAATCACTAAACTGACAAAAAAAACTAAACAATTACTTCTAAATCTGTAATTTAAAAAAAAAAATGGTCCTCCAGGCTGTCTCTGGAAAATGTGACAACCCTAACCCTAACTGTGAACCGCTCAACATGAAGTGTCAGCACAAATTAATGCATCAATAAAAGCCTCGTCATCTTTTTCCACAAGAACCCAAACAGCAGTCTCATGGATGATGAACGAGGAGGCAGATTTGGAGTCTAGTTTCTTGACTCTCTCAGACCACATCGAGGCTTCTTTCACCTTCTCTCTGTGGGTGGCTTGTGCCATCTGGCGAGGGAGAGTCGCCGTGTTTTCAGTGGAATTATGAAAGGATTTTTAAAACCCACCTTCATATGGAAATGGTTACATGTGTCAGGACGGCAGAGTCAACTCAACGACGCAATCTTAAAGTAAATCCTGATGGTACGGCCCCACAAGAAGCTCATCATATTGCAAAGTTATTGTAACAATATGAACCCTAACAGCCAAAAGCACATCACGTCACTAAAGGGTTTCTACTTTTCCTAGAAAAACAAGACATTTAGGATTAGACACAGGCGATCTGAGAGGTGAGGTTTACTCTTTGTTATTGAGATACAAACTTTATATAGATTAGAGATGGCAGCAGTGTTTAAATACTGGAAATAAACCAGGCCAGAAACTCTAAAGTTGAACCTGGGGGTCAGCGTTTTGGTTTTCAAGCACCAAGTGAACTTTGACTTGTTGGATGAATGTTAGTTGACACATACATTCAGAGTGCTGAGTCCTAACATGAATAAAATCAAGTCATTTTGAGTAACTTCTGGGGTCATGTGAATATAGGGACCTTAAAAATAAAAGGACCCTTCCTTTCACTTTTCCCAAACCTCCTTAATCCAAGGCTCTCGTTCACTTCCTGTATGTTAAGGCCACAACATGTCTCAGAAATCTTCTTAAAACAATGATTTATTGCAACTTGGAAACAAGCTTTAACAACAACATTCACATATTGAATAGACACTGAACAAGCATTTATATACTTATATACTATCATCTTCTGTTTTTCAACTCCTGTGGGAAATATATGGCCCTTAAGCTGCTAAAGCCTCCACTATGTTTACCAGTTAGTATCCTACTTTGCCAGTCTTGTATTGGGGTTTATGTATGCTGTAAATAGCTGTTTGCTGCTCGAAACAATGAGATGTGAACCACATCATTAGAGTTGGTGGTCGTAAAACCAAAATAATGAGCTAAAAGACACCACAACACTGTGAAGCTAAACGGGACTGCAGAGTTTCGGATTTGTCTCTGTGAACTTCAAGAACGTTCCCAATGAAAGCAGTCATTTGACCAGTTGATAGTATAGAAATATTGTTATGTGTCTTTTTCAAGAGGGTAAAAAAAAAATCACAGTGAGTTTGATGGTTATATTTACGGACAGTATGCGATTAAAGAGTCGTAAAAATCCCATACTGCACTGATTACACGCTCTGACTAAGACTTCTAACAATTTCTAGCAGATGGATCCACATACTTTATTCCAAGTTTATATTGCAGCACATAATTAAGTGATGATTTTGACAGGCATGTTGATCTGTCTGTTAGTGCATAATTGTAGAAATGACTCCCAGTATTACTTGCACATGAAGTAAATAAAGATTTAGAGGGAGGGAATAACTGCTTACACAACTATCAGAGAGTTGTGGCACATTTCAGGCATTAGTATCATTCCTTAACATTAAACATGCAGACAGTCAGTATGTATCAGTTGCACAGAAACTAAATCTCTCCCTGACAGCTCTGAATAGTTGTGCTTTTATCCATGTAGGAGGCCTGGTTCGTGGCTCTGAACTAGGACTGTAAATGTGAAATGCTCAGAAAATGTCATGATTAAATCAACAGAAGTGGTACACGCAACATGGACGCTTTTAACTCGTTTCAGCTGTGGAAAATTAGGTTTGAGATGTGGTGGAAAACAAGCTTGGTGCTTGAATGTCAAATGTGTTTGTAATCTGGTAGTTTGGCAGTGGTTCAAAACTCTATTGAAAGCAAACAGTTATTAATACAGTGGTGAATCTTCAGGTATATGAAATGTGCTTCGATTTTGATTCATGGAGTAATAATGCATGATTTGGAGCTCAGACAGAATAATCTGCGACTGACAAACACATCGAGCTCAAGGCTGACAGATGGACTCCAGCAGATACTAATTGTCGGACCACAAAGATACACACTTCAGTATCAGCGGCGTCCAACTGTTTATGGCCATATAAATACATGTATATCCACTAATACAGAAGTTGGGAACATTAGGTCTACCTTTGACCTCTATCTCATAGGATAGCATTTAAAATTCTCGCCTACAAAGCCCTTAATGGGCAGGCGCCATCTTACCTTAAAGAACTCATTATACCCTACTGTCCTATTAGGGCATTGCGTTCCAAGAATGCAGGGTTGTTGGTTGTTCCTAGAGTCTCTAAAAGTACAATGCGAGCCAGAGCCTTTTCTTATCAAGCTCCACATTTGTGGAATCAGCTTCCAGTTTGTGTTCGGGCGGCAGACACCCTATCCGTTTTTAAGAGTGCGCTTAAGACCTTCCTTTTTGATAAAGCTTATAGTTAGGGCTGATTAGATTCAGCCCCTAGTTTTGCTGATATAGGCTTAGTTTGTCGGGGGACATCTTACTTCTTCCTTCTCTCTGTCTATACCTGTGTACTCTCATGTTCCGATTAACCCAGCTTCCCCAAATGTCTTTCTTTTTGGTGTCTATATACGCCGGGATCCGGAGTCATGGATGATCCTGCGGTCCTGTGTCCTGGATCGCGAGCCCTGGATCTTGAGTCGTGGCTGTGGTCCTGGATCATAGGTCCTGGATGGATATCCTCGTGGATTCATCTTCCTATTATACACACATGCATTTCCAAACATTTGGACTACCTATGTTGCAAATGTAATATCTTTTCAATTTACACACGGCATCTATTGCACGTCTGTCCGTCCTGGGAGAGGGATCCCTCCTCTGTTGCTCTCCCTGAGGTTTCTCCCATTTTTCCCTTTAAACTGTGGGTTTTCTTCGGAAGTGTTTCCTTGTACGATGTGAGGGTCTAAGGACAGAGGGTCTAAGGACAGAGGGTGTCGTATTGTCATACTGATATTCTGTACACACTGTGAAGTCCACTGAGACAAATGTAACATTTGTGATATTGGGCTATATAAATAAACATTGATTGATTGATCTCACTGTCTCTGTGATGCACTTTTATTTAGGTTCAACATAACTTAAACTGGTGTCGTTAAACATTTTAGACATCAAAATAATCTCTTTTGGTTACATATCAACAATGTTGGGCCAATAATTCATGATAAAAAAGGGTTAAATTCACACAGTAAATTAGCAGTTATGAGGCAGAACAACAACTTGCAATGTCATTGTTTAAAGAGACTGTGAAAAACAAAGCGTAATGCTTATCAAATGTGACTCGCTGTCTCTTTCTTTATGTCCAGAGCAACGGGAGAGGCTTCACTTTGTCCTCACAAGCAGTTTCCAAAATAGCTTCATCATTGTAACTTTGGTGTTCTTTGTAGAAAATGACTAACATTAAGTGTATCTTAATTATCTTTTATGCACATAACAGTCTTTGCTGGTACCATATCACCATCATTAACAGTAAGTGCTGTAACAGTCCAGCACAGGTGAGTTTAGGAGAGACTCTTGTCCATGAGAAGATGCACGAAGAAGGTATTGTGTGGTTTAAAAGAAAGAAAATAGTCTCTACATAACACTGATTAGAAAGAGGTGGATTATCTGGGCCGTGATTTCAGAAAAGCGACATTGCTGTTGAGTTTTTCATTGTCCTTGTTTACATTTAACAACACACTCTAAGGGTCATCTAGTTGCATTATATTGAAGAGAAGTCAGACTAAAGGCAACTAAAACTTAAACAAAATGTAAGGAGTGTGAAGCATTGAAGCATTAGTTGGCCGTTTCAGTTAAAGGTCCCATGTCATGCTTTTCTGGTTATTACCCGTCCCCTTGTTGCTATGAAGGTTTTTCTGCATGTAAACGGTCTGCAGAGTCACAAACCCTCCAAGTACACCCTGTAGCGAGTAAATCTCTAACACAGAAAATACCTGTCTGTGCTGCTCCAGAAATCCTCGTTGGAGATTTATCTTTTTCCATTGTTTTCTTCCTGGGTACTGTGCCGTGCCCATACCCAAATGGACCCATTGGTCCAAATCAGGGCTGAACGATTAATCGATTTTAAATCAAAATCGCGATTTTAAATGATGCGATTATCAAATCGCAAAGCCTGCGATTTTTTTTAACTTTTTTTGTTGTTGTTCTTCTTGTGTGTCAGTCATCCACACCAATCAGAAGTGCTGTGCTCCACATGTACTAGCCATTGTTAACCAATCAGAAGTGGCCCATGATAGAAGGTGATTGACAGATTGATCCAATCACTTGCCAAGTGCTTCTGAAAGTGCCTGCCCTTTCCAAATGGCTTCCAATGGAGCTTTAGATGCTTTGGTGAAACAAAGCGTCTGAGTCAGGTTAGTAATGCTCCATCACATGTTCTACATCTATTACAGGGTGAATCTTAAACTGAAGCTTGACTTTAAAGCAACCCAACAGAAGTTTCATGTACGTTTAGTTCTTTCACTCGTAGCTCGGGCTGCGGGGGTGCTAGAGACGGGAGCACGTTGATGCGACCTTCCTAGCCGGAGTTATGGCCGCATTTTACAATGAACTTCCGCTGGGTCTCTTAAAAACAAATATCGCAGATGGGGGTGCTAGAGCCCCCTCAGCCCCCCCCCTTCCCACGTCCATTCGCGATGTCTCGCTGTCTCGCAGATCCCACGCAGCAAATGAACCCAGCTCACACTGTCCGCTCCTCGCAGCAGCGAGCCGCGCAACTCCCCACCACCACGGCACCCAGACCCCCCGCAGCATTCTCATCGGTTTGTCATTACTGGTGTCATTTTCTGGTTGCTAACAAACGCCATTGTAACACATAATCACTGATGTTCCGCTGTAACGGTGGTGGACTCATCAGAACAGAGTGGGCGAGCTGACCAATCAGAGCACAGTGGGCTCGCAGGGAGGGGGGGGGGGGCCGGAGCTCCAAAAAGCCGTTTAGGACAGAGAGTGAATACACAGACTATACAGAGATGCTGTATGAGAAACCAATGTGAGTTTGGAAAATTGCACAATATAAATCTATTCTAGTAGACCTCAACAATGGAATTATGATCAGTATAAATGGCCATGACATGGGACCTTGAGTTAAATAATGACAATTCTTGCTCAGACCAGCTCACATGGCAACGTGCTTCTGGTTCAGTTTCTGCATAAAAGCACAAAAAAAACAAGAATTTATGAATAAAAGGATGTTTTCTTAGTCTGGAGATGGCGCTGTGGTTAAGCCCCCTGGGTCTAAATCCACATGGATGTTGGCTGATCCCCCCAGATCCTTCAGACCTGAGTCTTAGCAGTTTTATTTTACAGCTTTCCATTTGAGAGCAAAATGTGAAACAACATTGAGACACCGACTGCTGTCTCTTTCAAATGCCGTACAAATTACACTTCTGTTAAGAAAATGTACAAATAACTTCCATGACTTCATCTGTCAACAGTTCCTCGTTCTGGGATATTAGCACAGCCCCTAATGTTAAACCCATGGGAATAAAAGCATGCTCTACTCCTACTGTAAAAATCCCTGGATGGAGGTAGTGCTGTATTTCAAAAGATATTTATGAGCGTGGGGTTAAAGGGGGGCTGCGTTGGGGATTCATACAGCTCTTCACACGTAGAAAAAGGTTGTAATGTTCTTGGGAAAACGACCAATGAAGTTATCATGGCTCGGTCAGCTGTGACACACTAGCTCGTCTGGAAATGCAATAAAGCCCAAACTTGGCTTCCAGGTTGAGAATACAGAAGCAAAATCATCCCAACGACAGATAATTTATAGTGGAAGTGACCTCAAGACACGATGCTGAGTCTGGGAATGAAATTACTGAGATCTCCTCTCATAGACACGAGAATCGAGTGATTAAATAAGGGTTACAAACCTGGTTTAGGTTGCGATAGAATAATGGTTTGTCAATACACTCCTTCTCTATCATATGAAGTTGTGGTTGTCGCGGACATCTGCCCCCCACATGCTGAGTAGCTGCTGATCTTTAACTGGTTTTAATGAGCGGGTGAAGGCGACGATGCTTTTTCTTCAGTCAGCACTTTGCACACATCTGTATCGGTTGAATCCACACTGTCATCAAGTCCACATGTGACATTCTCACTAACACACATACTCAATCAATCCTTTACCCTGATTTACTGTTACAACCGGTGTGCAATGAAGCACTTTATGTACACTATAAGAGAGATTAAGTTATTGTTGAGGATTACACCGGACTGGATACAGGGTGTGTCTATTATGAATATGTATTGTCCTATCTAATCTTTAAAATAAATGCATGTCTTCCTTGCTAAAGCGCTACAAGAGTCTTCAAACGTGTTTCCCTTATTTTAAAGTCAATAGAGTTCTGGTTAAATGTGTGATACAGGGTCTGTGGTAAACACAAGCTTAACAGATTGTAACTTTTTGTTTCACAACATAAAATATGTCGGTTGTTAAGTTGCTAAATGAGACTGCTGAACGTCATCACTCCTAACATTAGTCTGCCTTTAGCTTAGTTGTGGTAAGGTTAAGTCATGAGGCAGTGCTGTATTTTGTTTATAGCTTCAGGCTAGCTTTTAACTTCCTGTGATAGCATTTACAATGGGCGGTAATTGTTAGCTTAACACCTACAAAAGTAACAGAGCATTACAGTACGTCCAAGGGCAAGGAGCGCCTAATTAAACCCTTTGTTTATGGGGTTACATGTTGACTCAGAAAAAAAGCCCAATATAGATTTCCACAAACACTCGTTAGTATTCACAATCCTGGTGGAAGATGCTTCTGGACGCTATCAGAGTTTAGGCTAATGTTAGCAGCTCTGTCCTGCTCTTTATTGGATTTTACCCTTAGACAAAAATAATATAATAGAGTTGGATATTTGCTTATCTACACCACTCGGGCTACTTTTCTCTTACACACCATGTAAACAAGTTGTTTAATGGGTAAACCACCACTGTATGAATTCACGGTAACCGGCACAAATACAAATTAACCAGGGAAGCAAGTGGAATCAAACTTTCTTTTTGAAGAGGGTTGGGCGTAAGGATTTTATTAAATTATGAAAGATTGAGTGGAATCTGCTTGCCACCCAGGCATCAAGGCAGCCATTTAAAAAGGGACTTTTTGTGACTGAAAGAAATGAGAACCCAAGCAAAAAACCAGGGTCAAATAAAGGGTTGTGGGTGTTCTACTGATCATAATTCCATTGTTGAGGTCTACTAGAATAGATTTACATTGTGCAATTTTCCAAACTCACATTGGTTTCTCATACAGCATCTCTGTATAGTATGTGTATTCACTCTCTGTCCTAAACGGCTTGTTGGAGCTCCTAAGACTCAGGTCTGAAGGATCTGGTGGGATCAGCCAACATCCATGTGGATTTAGACCCAGGGGGCTTAACCACAGCGCCATCTCCAGACTAAGAAAACATCCTTTTATTCATAAATTATTGTTTTTTTTGTGCTTTTATGCAGAAACTGAACCAGAAGCACGTTGCCATGTGAGCTGGTCTGAGCAATATTTGTCATTATTTAACTCAAGGTTGAGGTCTACTAGAATAGATTTATATTGCGCAATTTTCCAAACTCACATTGGTTTCTCATACAGCATCTCTGTATAGTATGTGTTCACTCTCTGTCCTAAACGGCTTGTTGGAGCTCCCATGTAATTGCTTGTTACAGTCAGTTCAGGTACTGAGTGGATTGCAAAACTGGACTCTTGAAGGATTCTCCTACAAAAGAACAATGCTGTTTCTTTATCACCTGTTAAGGGTGCGCCTGGGATATGCATCTACTGATTTACCATGATATCAGGTATATCTCCATCACATGCATATTTATAAGTGCTACAGCCGCTGTTACACCTTGTGCTGTTAACTCTGTCTTGTGTGTATATGTGAATGAGGTGTGCAGTCCATCAGCTGTTATTGGCCGTCCCGACCTCGCAACATCCGCGGTGATTGGACGGACGTCATCCAATCCCCGCCCGCTTCTGCCACGTCATCCGGGGGAGGAGTACAAAGGCCGGGCACGGACATCATTCTGGAGTCTCTGTATTATGGGACAGACGCCTCAAGCCTCTCGCTATACTACCGCAATACTGTGTGATTCGTTAGACTGCCTAGCAGTGTGTTTAGTAGGGCTCTGTGTTAGTTACACTGAGTAGCAGTGTATTGTAGTAGCGTTGTGTTTAGCATTCTTGTGTATATTGCTTCGATCCAGGTGACTAGCACTTGTAGACCAGCATTTGTGTGTGTCGTACTTAGATCCAGGTGATTAGCACCTGTAGACCAGTACTTGTGTAGATCCAGGTGATTAGCACCTGTAGACCCGCACCCGCTGTGTTCTCCCACAGCCCCGGTTTTGCTTATTGTTTTGTTTCCACTTTAGAAGTGAGATTTTCTTTCCTTTTGTATAGTACTGGGCAACTCTCTTTTGGAGACCCGTTGATTCTCTCTTCTAAACCATCAACGTGTATGTTAGACCCAATTCCAACTAAGCTGTTGAAGGAAGTTTTTCCATTAATTAGCACTTCTTTATTAAATATTATGAATATGTCTTTATTATCAGGCTATGTTCCACAATCATTCAAAGTAGCAGTGATAAAACCTCTTCTTAAAAAGCACAACCTCGATCCAGAGGTTTTAGCCAATTATAGACCTATTTCCAATCTTCCGTTCCTCTCAAAAATTCTTGAGAAAGCGGTCGCAAAACAGTTGTGTGATTACTTAAAAAACAATGATTTATTTGAAGATTTTCAGTCTGGCTTTAGAACACATCATAGCACAGAGACAGCTCTGGTTAAAGTCACAAATGACATTCTAATAGCCTCTGACAAGGGACTTGTCTCTATTCTTGTTTTGCTCGATCTCAGTGCTGCATTTGATACTATCGACCATGATATCTTATTGCAAAGACTAGAGCACTTAGTTGGCATACAGGGAACTGCTTTAGACTGGTTTAGGTCCTATCTATCTGAACGCTCTCAGTTTGTACGTGTCAATGATGAATCTTCCAAGCAAACCAAAGTTAGCCATGGAGTGCCACAGGGCTCAGTGCTCGGACCTATTTTGTTCACATTATATATGCTTCCGTTAGGCAATATTATAAGGAATCATTCTGTACATTTTCATTGTTATGCGGATGATACTCAACTATATTTATCAATCAAGCCTGATGAAATTAATCATCTAAATAAAATTCAAGACTGCCTTAAGGACTTAAAAACGTGGATGACCTTAAACTTTTTGATGTTAAACACGACCAAAACTGAAGTTATTGTACTTGGCCCGAAGAATCTACGAAACAAATTATCTAAAGATATACTAACTATGGATGGCATTAATTTGGCCTCCAGTGAGACTGTAAGGAATCTTGGTGTTATATTTGATCAGGATTTATCCTTTAACGCCCACATAAAATCAATTTCAAGGACCGCCTACTTCCATCTATGTAACATTGCAAAAATCAGGCATATCTTGCCTCAAAACGATGCAGAGAAACTAGTCCATGCATTTGTTACTTCAAGGCTGGATTATTGTAACTCTTTATTATCAGGGTGTACCAAGAAGTCAGTCAAGTCGCTTCAGCTGATTCAAAATGCTGCAGCTCGTGTACTAACCAGAGTTAGGAAAAGGGACCACATTACTCCTGTTCTGGCTGCCTTACACTGGCTCCCTATAGAACACAGGATAGAATTTAAAATTATTCTTCTCGCCGACAAAGCCCTTAATGGGCAGGCGCCATCTTACCTTAAAGAACTCATTATACCCTACTGTCCTACTAGGGCATTGCGTTCCAAGAATGCAGGGTTGTTGGTTGTTCCTAGAGTCTCTAAAAGTACAATGGGAGCCAGAGCCTTTTCTTATCAAGCTCCACATTTGTGGAATCAGCTTCCAGTTTGTGTTCGGGCGGCAGACACCCTATCCGTTTTTAAGAGTGCGCTTAAGACCTTCCTTTTTGATAAAGCTTATAGTTAGGGCTGATTAGATTCAGCCCCTAGTTTTGCTGATATAGGCTTAGTTTGTCGGGGGACATCTTACTTCTTCCTTCTCTCTGTCTGTACCTGTGTACTCTCATGTTCCGATTAACCCAGCTTCCCCAAATGTCTTTCTTTTTGGTGTCTATATACGCCGGGATCCGGAGTCATGGATGATCCTGCGCTCCTCTGTCCTGGATCGCGAGCCCTGGATCTTGAGTCGTGGCTGTGGTCCTGGATCATAGGTCCTGGATGGATATCCTCGTGGATTCATCTTCCTATTATACACACATGTATTTCCAAACATTTGGACTACCTATGTTGCAAATGTATTATCTTTTCAATTTACACACGGCATCTTTTGCACGTCTGTCCGTCCTGGGAGAGGGATCCCTCCTCTGTTGCTCTCCCTGAGGTTTCTCCCATGTTCCCTTTAAACTGTGGGTTTTCTTCAGAAGTTTTTCCTTGTACGATGTGAGGGTCTAAGGACAGAGGGTGTCGTATTGTCATACTGATATTTTGTACAAACTATAAAGTCCACTGAGACAAATGTAACATTTGTGATATTGGGCTATATAAATAAACATTGATTGATTGATTGATTGATTGTGTTAGATAGTAACCGTTTTACCCGTTGTTGGGCCAAGCTGTTTTGTGCATATCATTTTACTTACGTGCAGTTACAAATAAACCGCTGGTAACACATACCAATTATACTCTGGTCGTGTCGTTTCCCTTTTGTTCCCCCTAGCCGATTGGGAATGTAACAATAAGACTGTCCATTTAAAACAAGTTCTCTGAAAACAAGAGGAATTAAGCGCTGACACTAGCCCACTTAGGCATTGTTCTACGTGGAAGATATGACTTCATCGTAGCTCAAAACTTGCAGATTTATTCAATATGTCCCCTTCCCTCAGATTTAACTTCTGGCTCTGTTATGGCGGGAACCCTAACTGGAAGTCTAACCATGGTTTTTAACCACAGACAGAAATAAAAGCTGTGGTTTGTGGAGAATAATCTCTCAGATTTCCATTCTCCACAATATATCATTTCATGAAACCAATAGCGACATGTATCAAACCAAAATGGGAGCACAGACAAGCTGGAATGATTTACTGTAACGTAGGAAGAGATGATCTGAGGACAAAACAAGTGGCGGTCATGGTTCCATTACATTTGCAGTATGGCCTTTGGAAGTCTTTTAAGTAGTAGGTTATCATATCTGCAGGATAACCTACAAGCTATAAGGATGAGTTGCCAAGTGGTGAAGAGAGGTGTAGAAATGAGTGGCGAGACCTTTGATCCCCGACAGTAAAACGAGTCCTTGTCCACGAACTGCCCTCACAGTCCAGAGCGTCTTCTTAAAGGCTGCCATGCTTGCTAAACACTCAGAAATAGCATTGAGCTTGGTGGATCTACAACCTTTTATACTGACATCGTCTCTGCTGGGCATAAAGCATTTATTTCCTACAAGGAGCATCCACAAAAAGACTAGATGGTGTTATAAGTAAGACCTTCCACAAGTGTCATATTATGTCGCTGTTATTTTAACCTGAGCTGCACTAACTGCTTCTGAGAAAACGTTGTGATACAACCCAAATATCTGTTGAGGGTCACTCAAGCCATCTTTAAACAGCTCTAAAATAAACATGATTTTGAACTGGTGACATGTCCACTATGAGATCTCCAAGACCCCAAACAAAGGTACATTGTCACAAACATGCAGTTGATTAGTATGGATTTTTACCGACCCATCCCAAATCTCAAGTAATTGGGAGTTTTACAAGTTTGCTCAGTGAGGTCTGATTGATCAAAAACAAAAGTGTGTCAATGACTGTCTGACCAATACATCAAATTAAATATTTCTTAATCGATGCCTCTTTTAAATTAAAGCGAAGAGTTTGCATTAATAGAAAATATGTCAAAAGGAAAATAGATTTTGACCCAAACAGCAGTGACTTAAAAGTAAAGTTAAAACTAAATACCAGGCAGATCTCTTATGAGGTGATGTCAGATGATTAAGTATTTATTTTAAACATCACATGGTATGACTTCTATTCAACTCTAATGTCAACCTAATTTCTCCATCCACTAACACTGCTATTAAACAGCTTTTTCCCCTTGCAAGAGATACTCTGCCAATATTTTGTCCATAGCCAGATTCCAAACATTTTAATGAAATGAATAGCTATGTAATTTAGGGTCATATAAAGCTGGCATCCTCATCGAGACTTTGGCGCGTCTTGAGTTTGCATTAAAGACCTGCATGCACAACACAGCCGCCTCATGAATCATCAGCAAACACAGGTGAGCTAAAACCAGCAGAGCCACGGGCTAATTCAGGCCTGCCGTCGATCCCAGTTCCAAGTACATCTTCATAGCCCCAGGACAGGCCAGTCCTCCACTAGGAGGGACATCTAATCCCACAAGTAGCCTGTGAATGTGCTGTGGAGAAATAAACCTCTCAGAGAGCAAATGGAGCCACAGTGAAAACAGCCATACTGTAAATACTTCCACTCATTAGATGGACCGCAAGTTATGGAGTGACAATGTTCAGTGTTGACCACAAGCACTAAAACGGGTTGTAAATGAGCACTAGGCTTACTTACAGAACATCTAAATCTGTGAAATGTAGATATCTTAGATGATGTCCCTAAACCCCCAATTCTAACCCTAACACTAACTTGTTTATTCCACTCATGGTAATAAAGATAAAACAATTCACAAAGCATGTACAGCGCTGAGCCGTTTACTCATGATGGTGAGGAGCATGGAGCAACTGCCCTATCATGCTTTTGAGGGTTTATAAGTTCCTGTAGTGTTTTATAGATGTTTTGGTACGTTATTGGTCTGCAAAGGCTAAAATCACAAAGTTCCCTCCATTGGACTCCTTTGTTTTCTTACGTAGCATTTTGGGTGTTTCTCAATCTCGAGGAAGGATGCTCCAGAGCCACTATTTCAAGCATACTACGTAATTGAGTGCCGCCGAAGGACTGTTCCAATGTCCAGGATCCTTGGAATTCTACCGAGCCCGGCGTACTTCGTAGCGAGAAATTACGAGGCTGCACATGTGTAGACTCCGCGGTCTTAAAATCCCCACAATGCTTTGCGCACGGACCAATTTCCCCAAATCTGAGGCGGAAAATGTAAAGCGGGGCCTCTCGTATGACGCACACCTGCACACTTGCTCGCCTGTTCCACTCTTCGTTTTCCGAATGCCAGGAAGGATTCTTGCCTCGCTTCTGAAGCAAGTGACTCGGAAGACATGTGCTACCAAGCAAGCGTACTCGAGATTGAGAAACACCCAGTGACATCACTGTGGAACACTCGTGCTTGTATTGGCTAGCACTCCAACACATTGTACGTGATAGAGATGTCCCCGCCCCTTAGACTAAGTGGTTGACCAATTACCACAGAGCCGGCCAGCTGACCAATCAGAGCAGACTGGGCTCTGGTTTCAGACAGAGGGTGAAAAGAGGTGCTGTAGCACAGGCAGTATGAGAAAAATAAAGAGCTTTTTGAACTTGAAAGCATGGAGACAGTAGAGACACTACATACTGATATGAACCTGAACATCAGCAGGAGAGGACTCTTTAAAGTAGAGACACTACATACTGATATACACCTGAACATCAGCAGGAGAGGACTCTTTAAAGTAGAGACACTACATACTGATATACACCTGAACATCAGCAGGAGAGGACTCTTTAAAGTAGAGACACTACATACTGATATACCTGAACATCAGCAGGAGAGGACTCTTTAAAGTAGAGACACTACATACTGATATACACCTGAACATCAGCAGGAGAGGACTCTTTAAAGTAGAGACACTACATACTGATATACACCTGAACATCAGCAGGAGAGGACTCTTTAAAGTAGAGGCACTACATACTGATATACACCTGAACATCAGCAGGAGAGGACTCTTTAAAGTAGAGACACTACATACTGATATACACCTGAACATCAGCAGGAGAGGACTCTTTAAAGTAGAGACACTACATACTGATATACACCTGAACATCAGCAGGAGAGGACTCTTTAAAGTAGAGACACTACATACTGATATACACCTGAACATCAGCAGGAGAGGACTCTTTAAAGTAGAGGCACTACATACTGATATGAACCTGAACATCAGCAGGAGAGGACTCTTTAAAGTAGAGACACTACATACTGATATACACCTGAACATCAGCAGGAGAGGACTCTTTAAAGTAGAGACACTACATACTGATATACACCTGATCATCAGCAGGAGAGGACTCTTTAAAGTAGAGACACTACATACTGATATACACCTGAACATTTAACTAACTTACCATGCTATCCCTAATCCTAAACCCTGACTACATAAAACAAAAATCTACAGTCAGTGAAACAGATTACCTGACATCTTCATACCGTCTAATTTTGTTTCCCTTATGAACATACATGCACTTAAAAAGGTATTCATTTGGCTCTTCAAGTCATTTTGATATCCACAGGTTAACCCCAACTGCAGAGATACAGATCTGCTTTAAAGTTGCTCAAACTATATGTGTATATTTATTGGTAATATTCAGTTGTATTGCTCTGCACACTACTAACTAACCTCAATCACAAAAGCCCAACTAGGATTTCTCTTCGCATGCACGACGGGATATCAACCACTTCCAAAACCTCCCTGCAAAGAGTCCAAAAGAAACACAAACACATCCTGCAGAGCAACCTTTAAAGCCAAAGTGTTAGCATCAATGTTTATCCCCACCTTCTCCCAGGTTCCTCCAGGACCCAGCAGAGGTGATTCAAGATTCAAGGCTTTTATTGTCATGTCAATATCAATGAAACTATTAGGTCACAGGCCAACAGTGCCACACAATACAACAGATACAATAGAAATAGTGCAAGGAGAGTCTATAAGTAATTTGAATATGATATATTATTGAAGCGGGCCCTACCTGAGAGCGCGGCTTCCCCTGCACCCGCATGTGCACGCAGACGAGCAGCAGCAGAGCCAAACCTGACAGCATTCTCTCATGTGGCCACAGAAATGCTCCACCAGTCACTCAGGCCTCGACACAAATCCAAAATGCTGCCTCCACTTTCCACTGTCGCTCCGAGAATGCCAAAACCTTTCACTACGGAGCTGATCTCTACGAGCTCCCCCTTGTAAACTGAGCTGGGGGAGGTGCAGCTGAGGGGGGGCAGGCTTTTTTAGAGGAGGGAGAGTGAGAGGTAGAAAATGAATAGGGAGACGCGAGAGAAAGGAGGCAGAGAGGAGAGTGTGGCAGCTACTAGTGACAGTAAGTTGGAAGCAAGAGAGGAAGCTTTGGGAGAACTTTCAATGTGATAGAAGAAGTAGGAGAGGAAGGAAAAACCTGCAAGGCTCAACTTAAAGGTCCCCTATCATACTGTTTTCATCAATATATTATAGGTCTCAGATACTATACAGAACATGTCTCTGAAGCGTTCGGCTCCAAATACCAAACAGATCGTTGCAGCATTACCCATAATCCCCTCTGTTTCAGCCCTGTTTCCAAAGTGCTGATTCTCTGTCTGTTACTTTAGATGAAAATAAGGAGCCCCTCCCCACGCCCCTCTGAGAGAGATTTGGTTAGAAAGAACTCAATGGTGCTCTAGGAGGAGATTCAGGTGATAAGGTGGGGGGGGGGAAAACATCGTTATGACATCATAAAGTGGCCAAAATCTGGCGACAGGTTTTTATAGAAATGGATCAGGACAAAAAGAGAGAATCTTTGTTCCTGAAACTTTCAGTCTCTTTCCACAGAGGGGACACATGTTGATGTAGAAGAGACATGAAGAAGAGGGGACACATGTTGATGTAGAAGAGACATGAAGAAGAGGGGACACATGTTGATGTAGAAGAGACATGAAGAAGAGGGGACACATGTTGATGTAGAAGAGACATGAAGAAGAGGGGACACATGTTGATGTAGAAGAGACATGAAGAAGTGGGGACACATGTTGATGTAGAAGAGACATGAAGAAGAGGGGACACATGTTGATGTGGAAGAGACATGAAGAAGAGGGGACACATGTTGATGTAGAAGAGACATGAAGAAGTGGGGACACATGTTGATGTAGAAGAGACATGAAGAAGAGGGGACACATGTTGATGTAGAAGAGACATGAAGAAGAGGGGACACATGTTGATGTAGAAGAGACGTGAAGAAGAGGGGACACATGTTGATGTAGAAGAGACATGAAGAAGAGGGGACACATGTTGATGTAGAAGAGACATGAAGAAGAGGGGACACATGTTGATGTAGAAGAGACATGAAGAAGAGGGGACACATGTTGATGTAGAAGAGACATGAAGAAGTGGGGACACATGTTGATGTAGAAGAGACATGAAGAAGAGGGGACACATGTTGATGTAGAAGAGACATGAAGAAGAGGTGACACATGTTGATGTAGAAGAGACATGAAGAAGAGGGGACACATGTTGATGAAGAAGAGACGTGAAGAAGAGGGGACACATGTTGATGTAGAAGAGACGTGAAGAAGAGGGGACACATGTTGATGTAGAAGAGACATGAAGAAGAGGGGACACATGTTGATGTAGAAGAGACATGAAGAAGAGGGGACACATGTTGATGTAGAAGAGACATGAAGAAGAGGATTTAGCATAATAGGTGACCTTTAATATGTGAAAAAAATGGTGCAAATTGTGTTAAAGTAGTTGGCAGGTGGGTATGTCATCTTCCAGGGTGTCTCCTTTCAGCTAGGGCTTAACAACAGGAACCAGAAAACAGGGGGAAATAATAAAAATAAGTTCCAAGGTCTCCAGAACATCCTGAAGCGGAAATATGTGAATATGAAAAACATATTTCTTATGTTTCTGCTTACTCTAAAGATACAGAAACAACAACTTGAAACAATAAGATCCTTTTTCCATCTTTGGACCCCCCCCCCCTCCTTCCACTAAATACTTAATAAGAAGCCACGTTGCAACGCTGGAGTCACAGCAGCCAAAAAGACCTGACTCATCATATGGTTTTCCTATTAACCCACCATTGTTTCCACAACATTAAACATTAATTGACTAGAACAAACTGAGAGAGAAAGTACACTCTTCATCCCTAAAACTGATAGTTGTTTTTTTATCTTCTTAACATTTTATAGACAGAGCGAGCGGATTGGAGATATTTTGGCTGGACTTGTTTCTACACAAAGAGACTTCTGGAACAAGCTCAAGATAATTGAAAACTGTGCTGTTTTGAAGTGGCACACAGCAGAGATGTTCACAAGTCTCTTTTTGCAAGTCCAAGTCAAGTCTCAAGTCTTTGTGGGGTGAGACTTGATCAAGTCTCAAGTCTTTGGTCACGAGTCCAAGTCAAGTCTCAAGTCTTTGTGGGGTGAGACTTGATCAAGTCTCAAGTCTTTGGTCACGAGTCCAAGTCAAGTCTCAAGTCTTTGTGGGGTGAGACTTGATCAAGTCTCAAGTCTTTGGTCACGAGTCCAAGTCAAGTCTCAAGTCTCTAAAAAATAAAAGTCTCATGTCTCTTCTGGTTGTAATAAGCCTTCTATTGTCTGCTGCTATCCAGTCTGTTAAGAATACTGCACAGCGATATCTAAGAAATTCAAAGCATTTACTGTATTAGTATCACTCCTATATCTATTAGCATACAGTATCAGTACTGATTAGTTGTTTGTTATATGATCACTTTAAACGGGCTATTGCAACGCAATATGAGGAAAAACATCACACTTTAGCTAAATGCAAACAACTTATAAGCAAAACACTTCAGAATCAGAAATCAGTATCACAAATACTTTATTAATCCCCCGCAGGGAAACTGTGTTAAAAGTACTTAAAAGTAAACATTTGTTCTGTGCCATTTGCAACTAAAAAACTATTGCTGCAATATTATCTGAAATATACTGAACTGGTGATATTAAAACATGACCTGTTCCAAAAGAGATATCTACCATTAACACCATTTACCAGCCAAATGCTGGTAAATCATGCAAGTGGCTGGTACTGTATGTTGCACGCACCAGCCAAACATAACAATGGCAATCTATTGAGTGGCTGGTAACATTTCAACATTCACTAGGCTAGCCATTTGGCCAGTGGACAACAATGTTAAAATGTGACCTCTGCAACCGTATTGTTTAATTACACTGGGTCTCTAATGACATCTTTTAAGTCTACTATAAATAAACATATTCCTCTATCCTCTCACTCAAACCCAGTGTAATGGTAACCTGATAAACCTGTAACATTAACGTTACGTGGTCAACAATAAACCTGTAACCTGCCTATAAACCGACAGATGTATTTATGTATGTAACTATGTATTTTTCTACGTTTAACGTTAGCCAGTAGATGGTGGCAGCGGAACGTAATGATTAACGTTACCGACCTTTTTTATGTCATGTCAAGAGTTGGATGTCAACGCCACTCAACGCAAACAAGTGTGACAAGCAAACATTCACTCATCTTTTCAAATATTCAGTTACAAAGCTAGTAGCAAGCTAAGTTAACATTACATAGCTGATGCTGAGCTAAACATGTTTGCTAACCGTCCATATGCGTTAATGTGACTGACCTCTCCGGGTGAGTTTTCAAGTGCCTGATGAAATGTGACGTTGTTGCACCAGCATCCTTGATTTTAATATTGCAGACTTTGCAGTGTGCGCTCCTTTTGTTGGTGCCGCCGGCGTTTTGTTCGAAGTTTTTATAGTTGAACCTAATTACAAGCGGTACAGCTGCAGGTGTGCCGCCGGTCGCCATGGTGTTACCATGATGTTAATGTTAATGTTAAAGGTGGGGTAGGTAAGTTTGAGAAACCGGCTCGAGATACACTTTTTGTTATATTCCATGGAATGCTCTTAACATCCCGATAGCCGGCCCGGCTAAAGTAACTGGATGGCCTACCTGCCTGTCAGCCTCCCATCGGGGCACAAACTGATCTCGTGCCCTCATTGGTCATGTGCGCGTTCGTGTGTGTTGGAGGAGGGGCTCTGTGAGGAAGTGGCAGATTTTCTCCGGTTGTGTATTTTCAAATTCTAGCGATCTGGAGCCGGTTTCTCAAACTTACCTACCCCACCTTTAATACGCCAAAAATAGAAAACACAATGATTGTTCACGAGTCCCAAAACACGAGTCCAAGTCGAGTCCGAAGTCTTTTGAGCAGGAGTCCAAGTCAAGTCTGAAGTCTCTGCGTGTGCGACTTAAGTGCGACTCGAGTCCGAGTCACAGACTCGAGTCCCCATCTCTGGCACACAGAGACCACACCAGGCTGCTGATGCTCTGAAGGCTGCGTCTCAGATGGAAGAGCAGAAGGACACATGGTGGGAAAACAAGGAGAGACAGACAGATTAGGGCTGCACGATATATCGTGTCGTGACGATAATCGCGATATTCGCATCGCGTGGACGTGCGATATATATATATTTTTTTTTAGGACTTGCGATATTAAGTAGGCAAACTAACTCAAACACGTCATGTTACAATTATTTTGCTGCTTGCTACAAAAGGAAAACTTGCGCGGCTCTCATGTCAGCGGTACTTGAGTGAGTGACATGCAGGCTCTGTCAGCAAACCACCAATCACAATCAAATCTCCAAAGCCAACGGACCCGGTGATTAAAGGTAGAAACACTGAATAAAGTAGTTTCATGTGTTTCTCCAGGGCAGGTCGGCGCTGCTAACCGAGCTAGCTCAGCTTGTTGCTCTGATAACTTAAGATCCAGACGTCCGTGACTAAAATCCTTCATCCGGTTAAATATAGTTAAACAAATATCAATTGTATGGCATTAAAGTTCAAGAAAGGATGGTTTGCGGACAAAAAAACGGTCTTTTCTTCAATTCCTGTATGTTTTCATATCGCAGGGCGAAAAAAATCGCAATGTCAGTTTTTTCCAATATCGTGTAGCCCTAAAACAGATGGTGACGATACAGTATAGTTGGTGAGATTGTGTATCTCTTTTGAGCAATTGTTGTACACTGCATACCATAGTAAACTGCACTTATGGTAATTTAAATATTGTACTCATATTAAATGTAGCCCACTGTTAATAAGTTGCTATTTCAGTTTGGCCAGAGAGTCTTTTGTCCTGATACGACGTATTATGCTCGAAAGATAAGCAGAGGAATAATAAGCCCAAATAACGTCCAACCCTGAAGAAATGTGAGTTCAGTTTGTTCACACTCATTTTAAGAAAGGTGACTCAGGTTTGAATGAACGACAGCAAGTGTTTTTCAACTAATTAGGACTGAAGAATTTGACACATTTCTTGAAATTTAAGATTTTTTAATGCAATTGCTTCTTTTGTATTCTTATGAGTTGCTCAGTGAATGACTGACGGTGTATACCATATTAATCTTTGCATGAAGAAATAGTTGATACCTCTGTACCTGCCCAAGGACTGCAGCTTAAAATGAGCTTTGAGGACTTAGTCGTTCACTCAGATGTGTTTATAAATATTCGTTGAAGCTGTTTCACAGAGCAAGTAAAGGCCTCAAGAGTAAGGAAGCCTAGGCAGAAAGATAAAGTCTGCACACACACACACACACACACACACACACACACACACACACACACACACACACACACACACACACACACACACACACACACACACACACACACACCACACAACACACACACACCTGCCACTGAGTCACACACACACACACACACACACACACACCTGCCACTGAGTCACACACACCTGCCACTGAGTCACACTCACACACACACACACACACCACTGAGTCACACACACACACACCTGCCACTGAGTCACACACACACACACCTGCCACTGAGTCACACACACACACACCTGCCACTGAGACACACACACACACACACCACACACACACACACACACACACACACACACACACCTGCCACTGAGACACACACACACACCTGCCACTGAGTCACACACACACACACACACACACACACACACACACACACACACACACACACACACACACACACACACACACCTGCCACTGAGACACACACACACGAAACAAATCAATAACATATCACAATGCAAAATACAGCTTCCAATTAAAAAAGTATTAGTAAATCGTTACAGTGAACAATTTACACAAAATACTCATGCAGTATAAATTGGGAAACAACATATTTGGACCTGAAGAAAACATTTACGAACCATGACACCATGTAAAGGCAGAGAGGAACAGGTAAGCCTTTTGATTGGTTCTAAAAGCAAAACAATTTAAATAAAAGGCATGTCAGACTTATCCAAGTCACTGAAAGAACATTTGAGTGTCCAGTGCCAGGATGGAGGAACTTCTGAAGGTAGATCAGTGTGTGTGTGTGTGTGTGTGTGTGTGTGTGTGTGTGTGTGTGTGTGTGTGTGTGTGTGTGTGTGTGTGTGTGTGTGTGAGTGTTTTACAGAGTATGATAGAAAATGACAATAACAAATGAGGAACATCATTAAAAACATGGTATAAACAAACGGAAAGAGTTATACTGTATCACTGAACCATAAAACAATAAAACATGAACAGTGATACTACAAAAAAATTACAATTGCCGCAATGTATAAACCAAATTAAAGGTAGTACACTGAAATGATGAATGGCTGCCTTGTCTGCCTCATAGTTAAACCCCAGGTCCTCGAACCCAGCACACACAGTAAGCTGTCAAAACAACACAAACGTGAAGAAGAGGAGCGGCTGATTTCAGCAGCCCCTCGTTGTTAATGACCCACCAAACATCCTCTCCTGATCTCCACAGATCTCATTATGGATGCCCAGAGGTCAGATGGACTCTCCGGTCACCCCGGGGTCTTTGTTTCCTTCAACATATGGGTCAGCACTAGAGAAACCTTGTCTCCAGGCGCCTGATTCCTGCGGTGTTGAACCCACACACGTCAGAGTCATGCTCTGCAGCAGGTGGGCTCCACATTACTGTAAACTGGAGTCACATTCCCTCTCCTTCTACGTTTGCAGTTCGGAGGACGTTTACATCCAAAGCTCATTAGCAGAACCATGACTGCAAACATTTTAGCAGGTGTGGCCTCAGTGGGAAACCCGTTACCTTGCAGCTGCAATGTCGCTGTCATCAATCTAGTTTACATCATGCTTCAAACACGCTTATGCTGATGGATGAGAAAGGAGGGTGCAGGGCCCCCCAGTGTTTGTCACACCAGCGTGAACTCTTTCACATGTTGGCAGCTTCTGTAACACAATCTATTTCGCTTTTTAGTCCTATTCCAATCTCAAGAGTATAAATTAAGAAAAGGCTAAAAGTACGAGAGAATTCCCATGATTTGTGTGCATCTGGGATACATATTAGTCAGCAAAGCCAGGCATGTAGGTCCCATGATTGTTTCCTTGGAGCGATGTATTTGACTGAGAAAGACAGCAGCACAGTGAGGGGGAGAAGGGTTGATGAATAAAGCAGGTTGAGATGGATTTGTGCGGGGAGGGGCAAGGTGTGGCTGAAGGAAGCTTTTGTTTCCATTTGTCTGCAGAAGAGATATTAGATATTGACCGTAGAGAACTAGAAGTCTGCGATGTATCACCTGTCCATTTCGCAGGAGCTATAGAATAAATCCACATAAGTGTGTGCAGTAGCTTTAAAGAATAAATTGCTTTTCACAGCTAACGTTTTGACGTCCTTGTATGAAGTCTCACTCACATTTACAGGGAGTGATTGTGAGCAACATGATCGACGACACAAGGCAACTCCAGTGTGAAGAAACAGGCAGAGGCATCAATTCATTGTGCCAGTATCAGGACCACATTTACATTGATTTGAGAGAAAACTTCGCTTGAAATATTATAAAAACCTTACAATCAATGATTTTTAAAACTAAAGTGGAGGAGAGTCCTCTCCTGTCAGACTGAGAGACTCAGTGAGCTAAAGGACTCTCAGTGTTATCTCAGTGGGTCTCAAATGTTTTGGTCACCATTAATGTAAACAATTATTTCCGAGGCACACGTTTATATGATCATTATAGTTATAAAAAAATAAGAGAATACATGAAAAACAGGTATGAAATACTATATGACAGTAAAACAAGAATACAGTTTAAAAGGGTGATTTGTAAAATATCCATAAAGAAAAAGTAAATCTGTTTCCAGTTCTGTTTCATCTGGATGTTGAGAGATGTATCCATAGATCTCTTCATGTTGCTCTCAAAGTGCACCAGATTGATGCTTTTAACTTCAATATTTAAAAATAAATCTTCCCGGGGGAGCTTGCCCCCGGACCCCCCCTATGTGAGGTCCACACACCACCTATAAAAATAGCACTTTACCCCTGCTTACACCTATATGCCGTGAGCTGATTATCGAGCCTTCATTGTAACAGTCGCGGGTACACTGTGTGTGTGCGTGAGGAGTGTTGCAGTAGAAAGTTCCTCTGTAGCGACCGGTACATTAATGGGAAACCCTAAATGTTTGAGCACCCTCTATGAAACGTCAAGCTACCCCACAGCACCCCCAAAAGAAATCTCTGGCGCCGCCACTGAGCCTAACTTGTGTTGGGGGGGCCCGACTTTTTTTTTTCTCCAATGGGGGGGCCTGACAGATAAAGTTTGAGAACCACTGGCCTATAGCCTTTTCTAACTGTACGGTTATTTTGTGTTCTTTACGTTATCCCATGGTTCATTTAGGTTGGCTGTTAAAGCCAAATGCCCAACAGTGACTTCGAACCATTTTTAAAAAGTGAAAAAGTTATGCTACTTTGCTACAGTAGGTTGAATAGGTGGTGGTCGCTAGTTTCCCTTAAAAAATGGATGACTTTCTGTTGATGAAAACACATGCACAATCCCTTTGGGAAAAGGCATTTGGGGGCAACTGTTTTGAGAACACATTAAATTGGAGGCCAAAGATACAGACAGACCTATGACACTTGCACTCTTTAAAGCTGATTGTTAAAAGTGGAATTCGTACGATCCAAGCACACAATTTCAATATACGGTGTTGTCTTTGAAATTGTCTTGACTCTAGAAATATGTTTCCCCCGTAAAAGGATAATGGTTTAAGAAATCAGGGACAATCTCCTGGTAAGAAATTGACAGCCTTCATTGGCTCCAACTCCTGTTCCCTTGACCTCAACAGGAAGCTTTTGTGAAGCGCAAATTGGTGACAGACAACTAACAACCAGACCAGATAAGTTCAGCGTTCGCTCGTTTGTTTCTGTGTGTTTAAACACCTGCTCTAGGTATTTTGTCAATAAAGCTGTTAGACGCCATCAGATAAGAATCTTATTTACGATGGGGTTTGACCTTGAGCAGACACACTCTTTAAGTAACAGATTTACAAGCACACAAACACACGAATAAACAAAGTTAGAAATAGGCCTTTTGTGATTAATAAAGGCTGTGCACGGATATAGTCTCAAGGTTCAAGGCTTTTATTGGTCATACGTGCATAGCTACAGTGTAGTTATGACGATGAAAATCTTAGGTCACAGGCTCCTCCAACAGTGCAACACAATAAAACAGATAAACACAAAAAAATAATGCAAGTAATAATCAGTGGCGAACCGTCAGGGCCTTCAAGGTATTCAGAGAATACCCTGGAACAAACAAAAAAATCTATTTAATTATATAAATAAAATGAATATAAAATGAATGAATGAGAATGGTATCCGTGTTGTTGATCTGTGATATTACAGTGTTACGTTGATTTGTTTGTCCTTGTCGGACCATGCACTACGCATTTCAGTGGGTTTGTGTTAGAAGAGAAAGCAACCAATCAGATCTTGTTCTGGGCCTCTGGGTAGAATATCCTTCAACCAAGGTATTCTACATCCTTGATCGAATGCCCTGGCCGTTGCACTGAATGAGAGCGTACGTTTAGACTGACAGTTGGATCAACCAATCACATATTGATTTGTAGCCAATGGGCGTATTCTTTCAGAGTTCCCCTCGGTTCCAGGGTATTCTAGAAGGCCCGCTAGTTAACTGGCTCGAGACAGAGGATCTAGATGAGTGCGACGAAACAAGTCATGCCGTTTTATTGTTTTTAACGTTGAAATGACAAGTGCAACAGGTGAAGATGTTGCGGAATTGTTGTGAGTGCCCTTTTCAAGACGACAATTCAGTGAAAAGACGGACATTATAACGCCGGGGGGGGGGGGGGGGCGGCAGCGGGGTGTGTGTGTCTAGAGAAGGTCCAGTTGTGATAGACACGGTTCGCCACTGGTAATAAGTAAATACAAAAGGAAAAATAGTGAAATAGTGAAATAGTCTCACATCATTTATTCTAAAAAACACATCAGAAAGACACCTATGTTTCTTATCTTACTCTCGAATCCCCCGGTGAGCGTTGACCACACATTGAGTGCTCCACACATTCCTAACAAACCGATGAGGCATACAATGAGCTAAAGTGTCCCTTCAATTGAGAGCCACCCAGATAGCAGCCAATCACTGTCAACAGCCGTCTGAGGAAGACCTGTGTGACCGCTGAGTGCTAAAAATACCACCCTGTATCCGTATAGTATGCCCTCATAAATCACTCTCAGAGGCTGGACGCTGCTCTCTGCCCTTGAAACACATTCACTGCAGAGCTGTTGTGTGTCAGTAGCTCACTATGAGTCAACAACTGTCCCCAAATCATGTCGTCCATCCATCTCAGCAGACACCTATCCATCTGGCTATCGTCTGTCCGTCTGTTGGTTTCCACACATATTGAACACATCCTTGGTAAAAACACATGTCACCACGCTGTGTGCGAGACGTTTAAAGATCAGGACAAGGATAACGAGTGCCACAGTGTGAGAATTGAAAGGCATGACAGAAAAGCAGAACAAAAAGTTAATAACAACTAGGATTTTCCCTAAGGCCAATGTTGCATTCACGTACATCTCAGATTGTCCCATTTTCTTGTCGTTGGTACGTTTTTCTTCAAACGTTTGTGTGTAAAACAGAAATTATAATTTGTTTTATTTCAAGTTGATAGCTGTTTCTGTGAAAAAGTCGTTTTCAAATTAGTCCGACACATTAGCAAGTTACTTCCTTTAGGTCGTAATGTGGAAACAACATAGCTGCTAAAAAGGAAGATGTGTTTTATTGTGTCGAGTGTCTGCATGACATCTAAAGAAAGCTGATGAGGTGAGACATGAAGATGTTCACTAAAAGTCTCGCCAACTTCCAAGGTTGTTGCAAATACTTAATGGGGGGCTTTAAATGAAATTCCCAGTTGTTCAATTATTTTGACACTACATGAATGCAGCACAAACTCTCTATCTCACATTAGGCGCATTCACACCGCAGTACTTTTCCCACAAAGGTTCATGAGAACTCTTTAGTTCTCATGAACTAGGATTAGGCAAATGAAGCCACTGACGTCACGTCTTCTTCTGCTGCTCACGGCGTATACTGCCAACCGAAGTCCCCGGCCGGAAGTCCCCGGAGTTGGGGACTGGCTTCAGTAGAAGCTTCTGGGACTCCCAGCAGCTTCTACTGAAGCCTTCCGAGTAAATCGCCAGAACACCGACACCTCCTCATCTCCACCGCTCCCATGTTTTCTTTTGTGTTGCCATAAGTTAGTCTCTGCGTTTCTGCGCTAGGCTAATGCTAATGCTAATAATGCTAATGCAAGGATAATAAAATGGCGGCTTCACAAAACTTTTTGGGAGTTTTACGGGGCGTGGTTTGCAATCCGCCCAGCCAATCAGACATAGGAACCCTTTTCTCCCACGAAAGTACCGGCTCTCTAGCAGGGACGGAAAAGGGGGTAAAAAAGGTTCTGATTAACTAATTTTTGTTCCGGCTCTTTTTGGTGTGAACGCGACATTTCGGAACTATATCGGAACTAAAGTGGGAAAAGTACTGCGGTGTGAACGTGGCTATGGGTATAGAAAGTGAATCTATGTGTATCCACGCCATCATGCTGATCCTTCCAAAAATGATTGGGTGTTTTTTGGCCCATGTTTTAATCTTCTTCCAAGTTTCATGAAAATCAGGCGAGTAGTTTTTCCAAAATCCTGCTGACAGACTTGCAAACAAACACACAGACAAACACAACACTGTTTTTCTGGAACAAAAACAAGAATAGAAGAGTGTGTGGATCTGATGTGTGTAAATACTTTCTGCTGACACCAATATTTGAAGGCAGTGGCCCAGCTGTTGTTGTGCTGAATTGCCAGAATATGACCAGCAAATGGATGTTCAACACAGAGCTGAACACCGTTTGTCTTTTACTCTTCCTCCTTATACTCTGTGAAAATATAACCCAGCTAATGTACCAAGAGACCCTGAAAGTCATCTCTGTCCCTAATACATGTTCACATGTTGAGTATATTAGCAGATAAAGACTGAATGAAGGCAGGACTGAGATTAAATTAAAAGACTTTTTCACAGCTTGAACGAGGCCCCACTCACAAGGTTGAACACTCCCCTGTCTTCTTAAAATAGACTTTATGAGCTGTAGCAGAGCCCCGTTGAAGTGTGGCGATGCAGAACAAGTGTCTGACCCCCGAAACCAGAGCGCTCGTGCCTCACAAGTTTCACAAGGCTCACAGAGCAAATGAGGGCCGACATGGGGCAGTGGGAGCGACAGCAGGGCCCATCAAGATCCAGGAAGTTAAGACATCAATATGTCATCAATTTCAAATCTGAATTTCTCAAAAAGCCATTTGTCTAAACTGTCCTCCATCTGCAAATCTCATATCAAGCCTTCTTGACAGTGACAGGGTTTTAACAAACTGCATCTGAACAAGGCTGATGAACATGACATTTAACTCTCCGTGGAGGGAAGCTAAAAGAAAAAGCATCTCTATTTGAGGGATTAATTAAGCATAACAAAATCAATATGTCTGATATTATTCTGTTCCGGTTTCTTAACATTACAGACAAATCCATCATAAAATGATTTGCAAGTGTTTCAGAGAGTTATTTGTGTTACATTTGAGGACAAACAACTATAGTTTCATTAAAGAAAAAGGTCAATAGTCTACATTTGTACTTCAGGAAAGCAGTTGATTGAGAGAAATGTCAGCATGCTTAAAGGTAGGTAAGAATGGAGAAACCAGCTCGAGTGCGCTAGGATTTGAAAGTACACAACCGGAAAAAATCAGCCCCTTCCTTCAGACTTCCTCACAGAGCCCCTCCTCCAACACACACGAACGCGCACATGACCAATGAGGGCACAAGATAAGTTTGTGCACAGATGGAAGGCTGACAGGCAGGTAGGCCGTCCAATTATTTGACCCGGGCCGGCTCAGATGATTGGTCGTGCTTTTTACAGTGCTACGGCTTCCACAGATGAAATATTGTTACGTATTTATTGTCAAAGCATTTAATATATTCATTGCTATCGGGATGTTAAGAGCATTCCATGGAATATAACAACAAGTGTTTCTGAAGTGAATTACCTACCCCACCTTTAAGTGATCTCAACGAAAATGCTAGCATGCAGATTTGTTGGTTTAAACCATAGACTGTATATATAAATGGACGTAGGGTCCGTGACGTCACCCATAGGATTCTGCAGAGTTGCCGTGAAGCCCTTAGTAGGCGGAGTCGGCCACTAACGGCTCGACGGTGTCGTCAGAGTCTAACTCCCGCCCTTCTCCCGCCTTCTCCAAATAAGGGCAAAGAGGCGGGACAGGGCGGGACCTGCTGCCAACGAGCGTGACGTTCGAGTCCTAGCTCAGGCTAAGAAGCTAAGCTAACATGCTCTCAGTATCAATCGAATGTAAAACATGATTGATGAAAGTAGTAAATCGGTCAGATTTGACCCGAAGACAACAGGAGGGTTAATGCCATATTCACTTAGTAACGCATGAACAACTTTTACAAATATTTCTATATAGTCTGTGTTGGTAAATGTCATCTAGGTTGCACATTTCCTGCTGAAATACATGCATACCAAGTCACTGCGTGGCACTTTGGTTTTGATAAAACAGTGTAGTTCCACTATATAAACGTTACATTCATAATCAAACGAGACAATCTGCAAGATAATTAGCTAGTTGGTATTATTCTTAATGCTTGTCATTCACACGTTAATAAAATAAAATAAGTACCGATACATAGCAGAATAATTGTGGCGGTGTTCAGCTTAATAAGCCTTGCTCAACATCATTTATTTAGCTAATATTACAGCGGGCTGCAGGCGAACCAAGTCCGCGTTACGATGCATTCCTTGATCTCCAGTTATAACGCCGGACTCCGCCGCTGGCCGAAGCTAACGGAGCCCCAGGGTGCTAGCTACGGCCGCCGGGACGCGCTAGCGAGCTAGCACCCTGCAGCCCCGTTAGCTTCGGCGGCGTGGACTCCGGCGGCCCACCCCTTTTAACATTTGCTCCCGTTTAGCATTATGGGCGTCATAGCCATATAGTATAAAAGTCTTACCCAAGGCTGAATCATAAACTAAACTGTATATATGTATAAAGGGTTACGTCCTTAGCTGGCTAATAAGCTACATAACAGGCTAAGCTAACAAGCACACAAACACCTGCTAACGGGGTTAACATGTATAATATTATCATTTTACTCACCGAAAAAAGCTGAAAGTAGACTTCTTGGAAGATCTGTTAGTACATTCAAGCGCACAGCACGACATTTTAATTATCTGGTATTTGTAACAATATTCCTTAACAGGCACGATCACCACGAACACAGCTAAAGGATCAAGTACAGTAACTACAACTAACTAACGTTGTAGCCTCTATGGTTGTAGCCTAGCAGATTGGACAAGTTGCTGTTAGCTGACAGTGAGGCACGTATCTGTCAATCAAAGTGACCACGCCCTAATTTATGCACAAACTTTAAGACCTAATATAAATATAAAGGGTCGCGTTAGAAAACAATTCACTCACAGATCCATAATCATGAAGGTGGAATCTAACTATATCGATAATAAAAATGTATGGAGCCAGGGGTAGAAACATGTTTTTTTCTGCTGTAAAATCGGGCATTTTAACATGGGGGTCTATGGAAATTGCTCCTTTCTGCAGCCATCGCCTATCGGCCAATATATGAACTGCAGTGTGTGGCACTTCCGTATTGGCTTCCCGGCTCTACCCCACAGTTTGCCGCTTGGTTTTAACCCAAGCAAGTAACAACCGGGTCTGAAAAGTGAAGCCAAAGTAGTAGTGGCTTAAAACTGCATTATTTCAACTGATAGCAAATAGTAGTCAGATTGTATAGAAGTCCATGAGAACATGTCTTGACTTATCACTTGATTTATTACATCAGTAAACATTTTCCTAATCAATATATTATTCTCTCAATCGCTTGTTGTGCATCAATACAGCATGGTGTTCATTTTGTAGGTTATAGTCCTATTTAGAGTAAAATACACGATAAAGCAGGGTGAGCTTTGAAGCGGGGCTACCTTGAGATTGACATGTTGCTGTGGTTGTCTATGTTTCTGTCTGGACTTTTACACTTTCAGAATTTCTTTTAAATTCATTACAAAAGTGGATTCGGACACTTTTTTGCCTTATAATTCAGTGTTAGATTGTACTTAGCTTTACCCTCTCGTGTCACTTCTGGTTCCAAAACCAAGAAATGTTTGTCCAAAAACTAAGTTATACATTTAGCAATTAAGGCAGTTAAAATCCCTTGACTGAATTTACAGATTGTAGACAGCATATTTTCCTCAGTAAACAACAACCTGTTACTGCATATGTCCAATAAGTGGAGACTGCTGACATGAATGCATTTAACCATCTGCAGCGGGTAATGGTGGGGAACACCGTGTGCTGGGGCATTCGTGACTGAGATTGAGGTATCTCCACCAGTCTTCACCAGGCAGGCTGTATATCAGAGCACTCATCCCCCTTTTAACAAGTCTGTCCGTTCAGCACAGCGGGAATGCATAAACCAGATGGCGCTGTCAGAGGGGAGACGTGAGGAGAGGTCTAGGATGTTTGTTTGATGAGTTGTTTCTCCGGTAGCTGGGAAACATGCCAGTGGAGGAGGAAGACTGTGACTGTGACCTCGGCACTGCAGCACGTCTATCCTCCATCTTTATTAAGAACAATACGTCAAAATGAAAGACACAATCTGTCAGTTTAATGTTGCGTTGCTTATTAGTTAGCGTTAAAGGGAGAGTTTGGAGGTTTTGGAGTGGGGTTTTATGAGGTTCTTATCCATAATGGAAAAGGAAGCTAAGCAATGTACCGCTAAGTTATTCTAGACATCTAAAAGAAAGCCTACCTAAAAAAGCAATATCAGTTTAAGTGTCTGCTATATTTTGACAATGTTTCGTACTTTACCGTGCTTTCAGGCAGCCCTTTCTGTCGGGGAACAAATAACGCTGTCTATTCCCTTTTTAAAGCCACCAGACTCCATAGACAAAAAGGGTAATTACATTTTGAAGAACACGGTTAATGCTGGACTACCGCCTCCTAGACCTGGAGTGTTATATGGTGACAATTGTGATTTGAAGGGTATGTTTCTGCTCATCCATGTGACAAAATGGCACTTACTGTACAGGTATGAGATAACAATCAACGCAGTGGTAGATCAGCATACTCCTGTGTACTTCAAGGTAAAATTACATTTTGTTGTCAATGGAGTCTGGTTGCTTCAAATACAGCATGGATGGATATTACAGCTTCTGTTGTCTGTAGGAAATGGCTGTGTGACGCTAAGATAAAGTGCTGAAGATATTCTAACCGTAGCGTAACTAGGAGTTTAAAATGCTGCTGCAAAGGACCCTCGTTACATTGCTTTGTTTTCTTGCTGATATCTACTGTAGGTAAGACACTGACTATGGACACGTCCCTATTATAAGCCCACTTCTAAAGATCCAAACCATCCATTTAATACTAATCAAACCTGAATTAAAACATCTGGGCTAATGCTTTATTCAACCCTTCTATTGTCTTCGTTTCCCCCCCTTACTTTGGTGTTCGCGGTCAAATTTGACCGGTCCTGTTTTAACTGCTATTACATTAACACAAAAACCATTAATCATCACCACATTTAATTTAACACCCTTTCAAACTGTACATATTGTATCAGACTACTGGCATACATGAACAATTGCAGTAAATATACTAAGAACAGACACTGAACGTGTTGCGTGTGCCAGGTGTGATCCATGTGGGGGATGGGCACATAAGAGCGGGAAATGTGTCAAATTGTTCTGTGTGTGTGTTTGTGTGCTTGTGTGCTTGTGTGCTTGTGTGTGTGTGTGTGTGTGTGTGTGTGTGTGTGTGTGTGTGTGTGTGTGTGTGTTGTGTGTGTGTTTGTGTGTGCCAGGTGTGATTCACATGGGGGGATTGGGCACAGGGGGGAACACATCTAGAGTATGTGTGTGTGTGTGTGTGTGTGTGTGTGTGTGTGTGTGTGTGTGTGTGTGTGTGTGTGTGTGTGTGTGTGTGTGTGTGTGTGTGTGTGTGTGTGTGTGTGTGCGTGCGTGCGTGCGTGTGTGTGTGTTTCATCTGATCCATGGGACAAAGTTGACTAAATCATCCAAAATGCAATGAAAGTGGAGATCAGCAATTGTATATGTTCAAATGTCTACTGTGAAGGATATCATGAAGCCTGAATGCAATCGAATGTAAAACAAATAAGTTATGATTGATGAAAGTAGTAAATCGGTCAGATTTGACCCGAAGACAACAGGAGGGTTAATACATGTATTATCCACCTGTATTAACCAAAATACAGCTTTCCATGTTCTTTCATCATCTCCTTCAACGTATGTAGAGTATTAGGAACAAACTATTAGGTCTTGAGTGGTGCAAGGCAAGCTACAAAGATGTCTCCCCTCAGCTGGGCCCACCACCGCCAGCAGAGAAGTGTGTGGTCAGTGGTCGGCCTTTAAAAACACACACACCCTTCTCAAATACCCCTTCCTCATAAAGAGAGAGAATTCCCCACTGAATGGAATCCCCCCATAAAGGGACCTTTCTTTCACTGTTCATCTGAAACGAGTGGCCATTCAGGGGTTTCAGCGCCTCCGAGACGACGCTTTCAACAGGTTCCTTTACACGTGTGACTCATAGGAAGTGTTCAGCGTTTAGTGATCCTAAAGATGCTCTGTTATTGCACCTCTCATTTTGATTTAAAGATTTGAACAGGAATTTAGGGAAAGCAGCGCTCTGTTGAAGTGCAAGTGTTTTTGTCCCTACAATGAAAATGAATATATTAGATACTCCTTTACACTTATTTTACAACGTTAGTAACTTAGCAGGTTCATATTATAACTACAAAACGTATCAACTTGTGAATTATGATATGCTATTATGGATTAGGTTACCTGGCAGTATAAAGAGTGAGCTTCACTTTTACCAGCTGCAAGATTATAATTAAATTCACCAATTATAATCTAGACATATAATACACAGTTTAGACTTCACGTCCATTCTCTGTAATGCTCCTTTTGGTATTTTTGATTATGTAACTTTAGTTAAAAAACAAATGAGGGACTTTTAATCATAACAGAGTATTTTCAGACTGTGGTATAATACTTGTACTTAAAGGTGGGGTAGGAAAGAATGGAGAAACCAGCTCGAGTAATCTCGAATTTGAAAATACACAACCGGAAAGAATCTGCCACTTCCTTACAGAGCCCCTCCTCCAACACACACGAACGCGCACATGACCAATGAGGGCACGAGATAAGTTCGTGCACAGATGGAAGGCTGACAGGCAGGTAGGCCGTCCAGTTATTTTATCCGGGCCGGCTCAGATGATTGGTCGTGCTTTTTACAGCGCCACGGCTTCCACAGATGACATGTTTTAATGTATTTATTGTCAAAGCATTTAATATATTCATTGCTATCGGGATGTTAAGAGCATTCCATGGAATATAACAACAAGTGTTTCTGAAATGAATTACCTACCCCACCTTTAAGTACATTATCTTAGTACTTTTTCCACCTCTGATGAAACCTCAGCAGATCTCCATCAGAGCATATCTGTAGCAGTTGTACAGGCTAAAATTAAAGGGCACTAACCATAAAATACCTTGTTGTGTCTAAATTGGTGTACTTCTGTGCTAATATGAGCTGTTTTGAGTGTGTCCTAATGCAAAGTAGGGCAAAATGCACTATGAGTACCTTAATGCTCCTCTCATTACGTTCAACCCTGTACACTAATCTGACTCAGAAACCGCCATCTTGGCTAATGGAAGTTGCATTTGTCAACACAGCACTACAAAAATAAAAGTTGTATACGTGTTTTTTCGTCACTACTTAATAAATTGGGTTAATCGAGCAATCTGCAATAATATTATATAGCTATTGCTACAAGCTAGCTAGCTATCCAACTGCAGCTATTGTCACTTCATTGCGATTCCTAAAGTGTTCACAGTGTACAACATGAGAAATGACAGGAAAGCATCCACATTTAGACGCTGGACTTCCCTCATTAGACAGTCTTTCTAACAGGTTCATTTGAGAGTGTCACTGTGAAATCTGAGATGGACAACAAGGGTCGAATGGACAGAGTTGTTATTCATGCAGCGACACAAACTGTGTGACAGCGTTTCCTCTGTAATCAGCAGCAACAGGTCGCCACAACACACACACAACCTCTGTGGTTTGGTGTGTGTGTAAAGTTAAAATAACAACATCATTAAGCCAGAGAAAGTGTGCAGCCCAAATGTTTTGAATTACATTAGAATTTTCATGATTAAGTATTTAAAAAACGGTTTCTTGCCACAAACTGAAGCCGCAATGGGACCAATATGAAAGCCAACATTTAAATTACCTCCAGCAAAGAAAACAGTGAGCTGCTTTATTATGGGAGTATAATGTTAAAAACCAACAGCAAGGCAGAGAAATAAGCTCTGCAACTGCACTGCAAAATCATTCAAAATATGGTGGAAGAAGTATTCAGATCCCTTCATTAGTTGAAAGGTGCTATATAAATCAGCTTGCCTTAATCAAGTACAGTATTTGAGTAATTGTACTTAGTTACAAAAGCATATTTTCCTTTGAGCCTTATGTTCATCAAGATTCAAAGTCTAATTGTCATATTGCACAGTAGCTACAGTGTAGATATGGCAATGACAAACTGAAGCCTCCTTCAACAATGCAACGTGAATATACAGGACATCAAACAGATACAACCAATACAAATAGTGCAAGAAATAACAGAATAGAAATAAAATAGTGCAAGAGAATGTTGCAAGATGTGCAAGTAAATACAAATTAAATAGAAATAGTGCTAGAAGAGTCTAGATCAGGGGTTCCCAACCTTTTTTCCCAAGAGCCCCCCCAAATGACTCCTGTTGGAAGTTGCGCCCCCCCACACACAAGGGGGGGTGCAACAGCGGTAATTAAAGTTTAAAAGTCTCAAAATGCAACAACTACTGTCACAAACTGGATGAATGTGAAGTATGTTGTTAAAGGAGGATGAAAGCGTAACTAAGGAGCACTATTGGAGTGACTTTGATGGTTATTGGACTCAGGATTAATTCATTTGGATTCCCGCTGTATGAAGAAATGAAAGGACGGCGCAAGTGGAAACAATTCACAAAGGGATGAAACTGTTTACAACACATGCTCAAAGTAAGCCGGATTTTGCCGATGTGTTTATGTGGATTCAAAAGTCGTAAATAATCTACAAAATGGAGGAGACCGATCTGATCGGAGCAACTGTGACAAATAATCCAACTGAAACCGGCATGGACAATGACTATGTTTTTAAAATGCGCTTATCCAGAAAAGCCTGGTTTGGACACTTTATGGGCAGAAGAAACATTTCTATTAAAGAAAGAATTATACATTTCTGTCTTTTTATGCCTATAATACTAACTTGAATTTGTATTCAAATTAATTAATCAATTATTTTTTATATTTTATTGTAATGTAGAGACAAGGCTTATAGTGACAATCATGTATTGCTTTACAATTATATGTAAACATTTTTTATTTTGGCCCACTATGTATTTGAGTTTGACACCCCTCGTCTATATACACGCATGGAATGAATGCGTATAATTTGTACCATTGTTTTCCCTTATGGTGTGTCTGTGTTTGCAAGATCTAACCTTTTTTAGTTGGTTACACCAAGGAAATGAACGTGTTGGGAACACTTACTAATTATTTTAACCATTTTTAATTTTTAAGGTAGTGTTAGGTGTTTTTTAGCTTGTAAATTGTTTCTGCATAATCCATGAACTCTATTAGAGTCTAGATGTGTTAAGATATATTGTTATTACTTTCTGTATAGTATCCCTTTTCTCAAATAAAACTAAACTTTTGTAGGAGCCTCATAGCGCCATCTACAAAAGTAAAAAATCTATAATGTTTGGTTTTATTGGTATGTTAAGTGCTTATCGAAACAAAATCATACAATTGTTTCTCCATTATCTCTGGGTTGGTAGCTAAAATAGCTGAGAACATCCCAGGAGGGAAAGTGATGAAAAAACAAATCTCTTTTAAAAACTGCTGATGAGTTTGAATCCTCAGATAATGAGTCTGTAATCTGCGGCAGGAAGTATGAGTAACACTTGCAGTCCAATGCTTTTCCAGTAACAGCTCAATTTAGACCCATAAATCAGAATTTAGCTTCCGTTATTAATAATAAATTCAGCTATTCCCACGCGTAGGATCAGCATGTCGTGCGTGATAACAGAGGAAATGCGATCAAGGCCAGAACCAGAGATCAGAGGGCTTTCTATCTTGATTAAATCTACATTTTGCAAAGATTGGGGCTGGATTACAGCGCATGGGAAACTAGCTCTTTCTCTAAAATATGTCTCTTCGTTAAACCCTGATCAAAAGAGAGTTAAAGTGACACTGAATGCAGAGCACACACACACAGCAACTCAAGTCCCTCCGACTCGGTTCTCACAGGTGTGTTTTCACTGTGTGAGAGTGTGTTGAATAAGAGGTCAGAAGTACAAATATGTCCATAATGTAAAACCCAGGATCTCTTTGTGTAGGCGGGTAGAAACCTCCTCATGACCTCTGCTTCACTCCTTCACAACACACACACTCTGACGCCATGCTGCCCTCAGCTGGTCACACACATTACTACATCAGAACAACTGCTTACAGAGATTGTATAGTTCCTATTCAGTACATAGAGAGTAAGAAGAGCCATAACACTTATGTCTAACTAGTGTTTCCAGGAGATATTATTGTCATTGCCGCTTTGAAATAGAAAACCGTACCCTTTCCACTTTCCTTAGAGTCTACAAGGACAAATGTAGAAACGTATTTAGACCTTCAGTTCGAAATGTATTAACATATATTACATTGTAATTCATTCCTTATGCTTCTTAGTGTAATCCTATTCAAAAGCAGTGCAATACAATATTTAGCAATATATTGCAACGTTTTAAGGAATGCCTATAGGAGTAATGTCATAGTTTACCTTAGTGGCATAATGGACTAAGCTACAACTCTATTTTAGTGTATAACCCTGTGTTATGATAAAGGATCCTTGTATACGTCCAAGCAAAGTCTCGACCGATAACACACATAATCTTGAGGAAGTTCATGATAGCACATTTGGCAAAACACGTGACTCAAAGATATTGAAGTGACTGTTATTTTGTATATATTGATTGTTGTGCTTTTATTGATGTCTTAATGTGTGCATATGTACAAATGTGTCTGTTGATTGTGTGTATATAGGTAGGTATATACATATTTTTATATATTTTTGTTATTGTATTCAGGATTGTGGGAAATGGCATTTTGATCTCTCTGTCTGAAAAACTGAAAGATTGACAATTAAGTTGACTGATGTATTATCTATACATCTTCATACACACGCTTGATCTGAAAGAAATGGGGAAAGCCATGGGATAACAGAAGAGTCGACGCTGGCTTGTGATTGGGTTAAAATGCCAAAAAAAAGCACACCTACCGAACATTTTCCCGCTACGCAGAGAGAAGTTTCGTTCTGTCCGCACGGCGTCCCGTCCGTCACTCGCTCTGACTGTCGAACGTAGAACCTGAACCCGACGGCTCGGCAGTTCAGTTCACAGTGCTGATCCTCTGGGACTGAGAGGGGGATAAGGAGAATTTGGATTACCATTTTATTTGGGAAAAATGAATAAAAGACAATGAAAAACGTAGAATGGGCAGTTAAATATACAGTACATCTTTACATTTAGTGAGTGAATGGAATACTTTTGATCATGTATTGATATTGATAAATACAACTTTCAATATTAAAGGTCACCTATTATGCAAAATCCACTTTTTCATCATCATGTGTCCCCTCTTCTTCACGTCTCTTCTACATCAACATGTGTCCCCTCTTCTTCACGTCTCTTCTACATCAACATGTGTCCCCTCTTCTCCATGTCTCTTCTACATCAACATGTGTCCCCTCTTCTTCATGTCTCTTCTACATCAACATGTGTCCCCTCTTCTTCATGTCTCTTCTACATCAACATGTGTCTCCTCTTCTTCATATCTCTTCTACATCATGTGTCCCCTCTTCTTCATGTCTCTTCTACATCAACATGTGTCCTCTCTTCTTCATGTCTCTTCTACATCAACATGTGTCCCCTCTTCTCCATGTCTCTTCTACATCAACATGTGTCCCCTCTTCTTCATGTCTCTTCTACATCAACATGTGTCCCCTCTTCTTCATGTCTCTTCTACATCAACATGTGTCCCCTCTTCTTCATGTCTCTTCTACATCAACATGTGTCCTCTCTTCTTCACGTCTCTTCTACATCAACATGTGTCCCCTCTTCTTCATGTCTCTTCTACATCAACATGTGTCCCCACTTCTTCATGTCTCTTCTACATCAACATGTGTCCCCTCTTCCTCATGTCTCTTCTACATCAACATGTGTCCCCTCTTCCTCATGTCTCTTCTACATCAACATGTGTCCCCTCTTCTTCATGTCTCTTCTACATCAACATGTGTCCTCTCTTCTTCATGTCTCTTCTACATCAACATGTGTCCCCTCTTCTCCATGTCTCTTCTACATCAACATGTGTCCCCTCTTCTTCATGTCTCTTCTACATCAACATGTGTCCCCTCTTCTTCATGTCTCTTCTACATCAACATGTGTCCCCTCTTCTTCATGTCTCTTCTACATCAACATGTGTCCTCTCTTCTTCACGTCTCTTCTACATCAACATGTGTCCCCTCTTCTTCATGTCTCTTCTACATCAACATGTGTCCCCTCTTCTTCATGTCTCTTCTACATCAACATGTGTCCCCTCTTCCTCATGTCTCTTCTACATCAACATGTGTGTCCTCTTCTTCATGTCTCTTCTACATCAACATGTGTCCTCTCTTCTTCATGTCTCTTCTACATCAACATGTGTCCCCTCTTCTTCACGTCTCTTCTACATCAACATGTGTCCCCTCTTCTTCACGTGTCTTCTACATCAACATGTGTCCCCTCTTCTTCACGTCTCTTCTACATCAACATGTGTCCCCTCTTCCTCATGTCTCTTCTACATCAACATGTGTCCCCTCTTCTTCATGTCTCTTCTACATCAACATGAGTCCCCTCTTCTTCATGTCTCTTCTACATCAACATGTGTCCCCTCTTCTCCATGTCTCTTCTACATCAACATGTGTGTCCTCTTCTTCATGTCTCTTCTACATCAACATGTGTCCTCTCTTCTCCATGTCTCTTCTACATCAACATGTGTCCCCTCTTCTTCATGTCTCTTCTACATCAACATGTGTCCCCTCTTCTTCATGTCTCTTCTACATCAACATGTGTCCCCTCTTCTTCATGTCTCTTCTACATCAACATGTGTCCCCTCTTCTTCATGTCTCTTCTACATCAACATGTGTCCCCTCTTCTTCATGTCTCTTCTACATCAACATGTGTCCTCTCTTCTTCACGTCTCTTCTACATCAACATGTGTCCCCTCTTCTTCATGTCTCTTCTACATCAACATGTGTCCCCACTTCTTCATGTCTCTTCTACATCAACATGTGTCCCCTCTTCCTCATGTCTCTTCTACATCAACATGTGTGTCCTCTTCTTCATGTCTCTTCTACATCAACATGTGTCCTCTCTTCTTCATGTCTCTTCTACATCAACATGTGTCCCCTCTTCTTCACGTCTCTTCTACATCAACATGTGTCCCCTCTTCTTCACGTGTCTTCTACATCAACATGTGTCCCCTCTTCTTCATGTCTCTTCTACATCAACATGTGTCCCCTCTTCTTCACGTCTCTTCTACATCAACATGTGTCCCCTCTTCTTCACGTCTCTTCTACATCAACATGTGTCCCCTCTTCTTCACGTCTCTTCTACATCAACATGTGTCCCCTCTTCTTCACGTCTCTTCTACATCAACATGTGTCCCCTCTTCTTCGTGTCTCTTCTACATCAACATGTGTCCCCTCTTCTTCACGTGTCTTCTACATCAACATGTGTCCCCTCTTCTTCACGTCTCTTCTACATCAACATGTGTCCCCTCTTCCTCATGTCTCTTCTACATCAACATGTGTCCCCTCTTCTTCATGTCTCTTCTACATCAACATGAGTCCCCTCTTCTTCATGTCTCTTCTACATCAACATGTGTCCCCTCTTCTCCATGTCTCTTCTACATCAACATGTGTCCCCTCTTCTTCACGTCTCTTCTACATCAACATGTGTCCCCTCTTCTTCATGTCTCTTCTACATCAACATGTGTCCCCTCTTCTTCATGTCTCTTCTACATCAACATGTGTCCCCTCTGTGGAAAGAGACTCTGAAAGTTTCAGGAACAAAGATTCTCTCTCTTTTTGATCCATTTCTATAAAAACCTGTCTGAAAATGAGCTGATCAGATTTTGGCCACTTTGTGATGTCATAACGATGTTTTGGCTTGTGTAACCATTAGCCAATCAGCAACCAAGGTAACCCCCCCCCACCACCAAATCTCTCTCAGAGGGGCGTGGGGAGGGGCTCCTTATTTTCATCTAAAGTAACAGACAGAGAATCAGCACTTTGGAAACAGGGCTGAAACAGAGGGGGTTATGGGTGCAATGATCTGTTTGGTGTTTCAGCCAATCAGAGACATGTTCTGGATATATCTGAGACCTGTGATATATTGATGAAAAACAGTATAATATGACCTTTAACATAAAATGCAATCATACGGTTGTAGATGTGTAGAGAAGAGAATAGTAAATATATATTAACACATGTTGTAGCATGAGAATATGAAAGTACAGGCCTTTAAAGCCTTAATTACCCTGAAGATATAGGGGGGGGGGGGAAACACATCATGTACGGGTTATGGAAACCATGACCACTTTGTTACTTTTACAACCAAAACACAGTACTACTATCTGACCCTGGGACTTTACATTTCAAAGCAATAACATAACACAATATGTATGGTTGCTTTGTGCCTTGACTGCAGCTTTAATACTGCAGTGAATGGCAACATACCAAACATGTGTATACAGTAAGTGCCCTGAAGTAGCAGATAATTGAGTTTTATACATTCAGAATGATTTAGAAAGAGTGATGAGTTCAATGACTCAGTGTGTGAATGATATTCCAATTGGGCTTTATAAGTTAGCGCAAAAGTTAGATGAAACAGACGTTAAAATCTCTTAAAGGCCAATAAATAACTTTAAAACCAGCTCTCATGTTTCAACTAGAGATTCCCTTTTTAATGTACTGACATAAAGCAGGAGTTAGCGACTACAAAGGATCCTGGTGCCTGTTCTTTACATTTCGTTCAGGTGCTTTATCAATTAGATATACTATAAGCCCCCTGAAAAGCAAAGTATTTCTTCAACAGATGTACAAAGAGAACATTTAAGCATTGTTCAAGATGGGTGTAAAATAATCCCGACTAATCCTCAAACCTTTACCTGAGTTTATTTAACCCTTACATCTGCATTAGCCGTCAGTGGAGGCCTGCAGCACAAAGGTCTCGGGATACTCTCGTGTTTAACGGGATATTAATCTGCAGCCTGGTGTTTACATTAGTGTTCTCACAGAAATTACATTGCAGGAGGTGTTTTGACTGTTGCCTGGATACTTCAGGTGAGTGAGGTCAGAGAGTGTGTGTTAGTGAACGTTTCTAACTGAGCGTACACACACACACACACACACACACTGCAGCGCTGCACAACACACCTTAGTTCATACAGGTCGGACAGACGATGATGTAACTGAGTGTAAATGTGATGAATTGTGAAAAGTGTGGGACATTAAGGTGCATGGTTTAGCCCCAAGTCATTTTAGGCTTTTAGGATCCTGACTATCTCAGAAATCTCAGCAGGAAAGATGTGGGTACATTTAATTAAAGGTCCTGTGTCATGGCCATTTCTATTGATCATAATTCCATTGTTGAGGTCTACTAGAATAGATTTATATTGTTCACTGTTCCAAACTCACATTGGTTTCTCATACAGCATCTCTGTATAGCATGTGTATTCACTCTCTGTCCTACACGGCTTGTTGGAGCTCCGCCCCCCCCCTGTGAGCCCAGTGTGCTCTGATTGGTCGGGACGTTGCGTGGCTCGCTGCTCAGTGAGCTGGCTTACTGGTGTGGTTTCCGTGTCGGCGATACAGCGAGAACAAGCTAAACTCATCCCGAGCACACAGAAACACTCACAGCCGAAGTAAAAACAATAAGTGTGGCTTGATATCGAGTAAGAAAAAGGTTTATATTATAACGCTGTGAGAATGGGTCTGCGGAGAGCATTTCTCCGCCATCCCAACTCGTCTATTACCAGCGTTCAGGGAGCTCTATGCAAGTCAATGGGACTCCCTGTTAGTTAGCCAAGGGATCCTGGTGAGTGAGGTGCTCTGCGGGTTGGTCCATTTGTGTGACTGAATGTGTTCACCGTCTTATTTCAACTCAATTTATTATTGATCTGTTAGTCCACAAAATAACTCACAATGTTGGAGCTATTCATTGTTTGATAGTGTTAAAGATAAACATCTCTTTTATTGCTGGTATGAATACAGTAGTTTGATGTTTACTCTGCGTCATCATTGTAGTTCATTTAAGTAGCTGTTTTCGACGGCAGCGTTAGGCACCAGGTGATACAGAAGGTCATTATTTGTATGAAGGAGAGATTGGCAACGGAAAGAGCTATGTTTTTTTTATCAGGGCAAGAGAGGAGGAAAAGGCATTCATTATATGTTTGGTTTGAGAGTCTGTGTCTTTGTCCCCCTCAGGATAAATTGTTGACCATCATCTGGACTACATTACAATTTGTCAAGGACTTTAAGTAGGTTCATGATTTGATAAAAGGATGGTCTTTATTTTCCCCAATAGGAATACAATGCTCCCCTCCTGACAGACAATATAATACATCATTAGAAATGGAAACCACAATACAGAAAAGGATGATGACCAAATATTAGTATTTTGAGTATTTTTACTCTGTACTTTGTGTACTTTGTAACTTTTATCCATGTATTTTTTCTTTTAATGTTTATTTTATTAGCTTTTCTTTTTAATGACTGTTTTTAAATGCCATTTTCTTAATCTCTTTCATTTTTTGTAAAGCACTTTGAATTGCCTTGTGTTGAAAAGTGCTATATAAATAAACTTGCCTTGCCTTTAGTGCTGCTTAGCAAATGTTAGCATGCTTCATGCTAAACTAAGGATGTTAACCCAGTCAATATTAGCTGCTAAGCATTCGCATGTTTCCAAGTCCAAGCCAAAGTATCTCTAAATGTTTCATGTTCATGTGCCGTACAATGACTCACCCTCGTTGAAAGGTTCCCACTCGTACAGTCTGCCCATGAAAGGTTTGTTGTTGTATGAAGAACACTGAACAGCCCGGATGTGTTTGCTGGATGGAGGGCAGGCCTGAGGAAGGACCAGAAACATTACACACACACACACACACTTACTTTCCACAAAGACTAACACGTAAATCCTTCTGTTGCTGCAGCAGGCTCACATCTCTCATTGTTACACTGCCAAAGGTCTTTAGATTACAATATGTATAAAGACTTGCCACTCGGACATCCCGCTATATCTCCTTTGTCTAAACAAGCCGTGGGTCTGCTTTACTTTGCCTGAACATCTCTGTCATCGCAGAGCGGAGACAATTTACAGAACCAGACTGTTTGAATTGACTTCAATGCACAGGATGGATTCCCTAAAGTCAGATCAGATAGCAGAGCCAGCACACACTTTACAGCTGCTGTACCCCTGATAAGGTTTGCTCAAGACGATTGGTTCACCCATATAAAGAGACCCAGTTGAAAATATGTAAGTATTAAATGCCTTTTAATCCTAACATGGGTTTGTATTTTGGACAAAAGGGAGATCTATCTATCAGAGAAATATTAATAGAATCTACTGGAAGATGAAAACCACCCCTCAGTCCACACACGTCTCCAAACTTATTTTTGGATTTCTGCAAAAAACTGAATTTAAGATCTCTTTTTTGCATTGCTAGTCAGTCCAGAATTACCCGAAACCCCACAATGCCTTGCAAAGCGCTGCATAGCAACACCTGCAGTGGGTCTTAACTGTAAACTCTCTAGCTGTGGCCCCACAAGCAACAAGTGTACACTTAAATTGCACTGTGGAAAAAACGTCTATTTCTAATATTTCTATCTTTTGCTCATTGTGCTTATTTTAAAAGCCGATGGCCAACATGCTAAGAATACGTACATAAGCACACAATCACACACTTTCCTGTGTTTTTCAAATAAATATGATTTGATACTTTTAGAATTTCTTATTCTAAAAACTTGCATTCATTTGGAAGTCATATAAAGTGTTAATGTTGCACTGTTGGCAGGGCGTGGGCCATTCTTTTTTCATTTCCATTGCCAACAACTACACGGCTGCTTTTGTGCGTATGACAATAAAACCGTTGAATCATGAATTCAAGATTCAAGGCTTTTATTGTCATCTGTGCATAGCTAGTGTCCCAGGCTCCTCCAACAGAGCAACACACAATACAACAGATCAAATAGTGCAAGTAAATGCACATTTGAGGCGGCAGTGGCTCAGTCTCTAGGGACTTGGTCTTGGAACCGAAGCCGATTGGACCAAAACAAAATAATAATAATAATAATAATGGAGTGAGCTGGTGGCTGGAGAGTTGCCTGTTCACCTCCTAGGCCACTGCCGAGGTGCCCTTGAGCAAGGCACATAACCTTGAAACTGTTAAACACAACAGAGTGGAGAAATGTCTTCTGAAATAGTGCAAGAAGAGTTTATATACAAGAAATGCTAAATGTTCATACGTTGCTGTTGCAGACCCTGTGGTGCGCCTGCTCCCCGCTGCAGGAGGAGCCGGGCAGGGGGCTGTAGGGTCTCTCCGGGGGGTCTCCAGAGGTCTGGAGGCTGGATCCGGGCCCCTGCTGGTCCTGAGTCTGGGGGCCAGAGCCCGGCTGGTAGAGGGGGGCCCAGACCTGGTTATTCCTGGGTGGCATGAAGGGTCTGCTGGGGTGATGGAGGCTGCTTGAGGGGTCCTGGTTGTGGTCTGCTGTGGGGGGTTGGTGCTGGTGCTGGTGGTGACGGGCTTCAGCTGCAGGGGAGCGTCTCTGTCTGTGAGGGCGAGTCGTCTCTGAGCTCCGACCCGCGTGCGTCTGCAGAGGAGAAACATGAGGAGCCGACCCGTAGCCGTACCGCCCCGGGATGATGTGAGGGACCCTCCTGAAGACACACACACACACACACACACACACACACACACACACACACACACACACACACACACACACACACACACACACACACACACACACACACACACACACACACACACACACACACACACACACACACACACACACACACACACGAGGAGATCAACAACCTACTGTACACACTCCCCTGCTTACTAACACTTTATTAATGAGTCTCAGAAGATGTATTCAGATGCTTTAATTCAGTAAAAGCAGTACTACCAACTTAATACAAATCTTAAGGAAAAGTTAAAGTAATCCTCCGTTATAATTAAAAGTCCTGAATGTCGAAATGTTACTTACCATAGGAGATATTACAGTATTACAGTCTGCATAAGTATTACAAGTACTTAATGCAGAATATTTTTTATTGAAAATTAATACACTTATTCAAAGGAAGAGCAACAACTCATAAAACTTTAATATTAAATGACTTTAAATGACTAAACGATTATCATAAACTATTACCATTAATTGTCAGTCAATTGACCAATCAGCTTATAGTTTTGGTTACACCAGTACTTTTGTTTCTTCTTTGTGACGAAAATATAAATAATTTGTAAAGTAAATAATAGCTAAAGTACCAGGAGAAAGTACCATGAGCTAAAAAAAGAACACCTAACTAAAGTAACGTAGCTCAACGCTGTACTTAAGTGCAATACTGGAGTTAAAGTACTTTAAGTTACTGTACACCCCTGGATATGAAAGTGTCTGGAACCGTCAACTATAGAACATATAATGGACTCCTCTTATAACCAAGCAGAGATTGAACAACTGAAGTCATTTGGATCTTCTTTAAATTTGAGTTTTTAGCTAAATGTCCTCTCTTTCTGAGGAAACTGACACAACCTTTGAGGAGCGTCCTGCCCCCGGTAGCAGGACTCTGAGGGGCTTTTGTCGAGTTTTGGTCTCCTTAAGTTCCAACTCAAACAACCCCCAATTACTCATCTGTCAGGGCTATTTGTTTAAAGGCAGGCACGACAGGAAGGAGGTCACAAAGCTGCCGAGCACAAGCCGAGCCTTTGACTTCTTCATGAAAGAGTGGAGGGCAGTCAGAGCGATGGCTCCAAAGCGTCACTTTCAGACCGAGCTGCTCAGCATGCTGCACAGACACACAGTCTTCAAGGACTTCCAGGTCTAAACAAAGACAAAAGCTACTAATACAAGACTGAACGTAGTTTTTCAATGACCATTATGATATCAAAATGACTTCAAACAGACAGTGACATGTATTTGTGACAAAGTACTTCTTTAGTGTTTAAGTTGTATTTCAGGCAAAAAAGATTATGATTCACAATTCAATATAATAGATCAATAATGATGAACCCATTCGCGCCTCCTTGCAGAGCTCTTAAGGCAGCAGCTATTGAGATGGAACAAGTTAACGTTGTTTGTGGTTTTTGTTGTAGTGGTGGAAAGAGCTTTTTAAAAACACATCTACAATATCCTATTGAAATTCAACTTGTTTTGGATTGGGTTCTTTTTTTAAGTGTTTATTTTCTCACCTGTTAACATGCAAACATTTCCTCCTAATAAATGAAACTCCATGATTGAGCTTTAATTATGAATATGTTGCTGAACAGAACAAATGTATGTAATCTACAGAGCCATTATCTCTATTGAAGAATGGGAATTTGTTAAATTGTGATTTCTCTTCACATGTCAGGTGGTTTTGGGATTGTTATTTGGATTGGATATTATTTTATCAGTTCAGTCAGACAACTCACGTGTTTCTAAATATGTTTATTAGAAGCAGCATATAGTTGAGTTTGGCGTCTAGGCTCGGGCCTCATCACTCATCACAAAGTGTTAGGGAAATAATTGTCCTAGACTCCTAGATATGACGTACAGGACCAACCCTGACGTCTGTTTATCTCCTTTAAGGACATAGGCTGCTTCAGCCATAATGTTATTGTTCCCACTCTGTGACCGGTCAACACTGGGTCACAGATGGTCTTTGTTGTGGGTGCATTGGGACACTTCCTTCTTTGTTGTTTGTGGACTCCATGATGTATGACATATTCGAGGCCATAAGTGGCAGAAGCAGGTAACTCAGTGTGCCCAACTGTCTAAAGCTATCTTATCAAAATATGTTGATGACTCTCTGTGAAACCAGTTAAATGGGCTAGCAAGAGAGAGGCGCTCCAGAATTGACGTGGCAACCCACCCGTGCAGTCTCACCGTGACTGCTGTGACTTGTGATGTGAATGCTCCGGCCGAAACTCCAATAAATCATCAGTGTTTTGACATCAAAGCTCCTGCTCTACCTTGTCTCCTTCCTGAGTCGGTGACTCCCATGCATTGCTACACAGAAGTTTCCTCTAGACAAAGAACATTGAGTGATGATTAGATAACGATCCCCCGAGCCTACAGGTGGAGCTGGGTTGGTGGGGGGGCAGGCGAGCAGCAGCAACATGAAACACAGCAGCAGGAACATGAACGCAGCAATAGCAAGTGGGCACAGCAGCAGCAGCAGCATAGCGAGGCAGAGGCAGGAAGACCTGGCAGCTTCAATAGAGCGGCATGTTTAGGAGACTGTGATTGGTTGGTTGTAAGAGGGACGAGGCGCGTTACGTGTTAATGTATCATTGGTGCTCGAGTTGACTTTCTGAACTAGCTCGCAGGCTTCGCCCCATTTTTGTCTCCTGTTATCTAATTGTTGTTTTTCAAATTCCCTCTTTTTATTTCCTTTCGTGAGGATGAATTGTTATGTAATCAACATCTGTTATTTGTTTTGTTCTTTTAGTACCAACCAACTAAATAAAATGTAAAAAAGAAATCAGAGCTTTGTAAAATCACATGCATGATTTCAACACCTGAGATTTTGCGGGGGGTTATAGATCTTAATTAATCGTATTCCCCTGTGCAGGACGATGATACAGTACCTCCGTCCTCCAGGCCTCGCCTCCTTCCTCAGATCTCCTCTCCTGCTGCTGTTTGCACTCCTCCCTGCGCTGCGGTGCAGAGGAACCGTCGGCTTCAGCGCTGAGATGATGTGTCCCGGTTGCTGGGGGTGAACACCCTCTCTTCTGGAGGGGTATTGTGACGGCGTGTAAACAGGCAGACAGGGCCGACCCTGCTCCTGAACTCCTCTTCCACAGGTCCTGGAGCAGGCTGACCACGAGCCCCAGGCCCCCCAGGAACCCTGAACTTCTCCATGCTCGGCCCTGAACTCCTGTTGGGGCTCTGGCCTCTGAGAAACCTGCAAAGAAAAAACAAGATGAATGACACCACAGGGCGCAAAAACACAGGACAGTGCCAGACAAAGTGGATGCCAAGGATGGATGGTAAACCTCCATCAATGAGACTTTAATCTCCTTAAATGATGGCCTTGTATAAAGTCGGTGCTTCAGTCGGTGACCTCATCGTCCCAACACTGTCCATGAAACAGACCTCTGTTCATGCTTATAAAGCTCTGATTTGGCTGATTACTGGGTGTCTGTTAGTTGCAGCTCCGCTATTGGCTACCTGCGTTTCTCACTGTTGACTCTTTGGCTGTGTGCGACGTATTAGCAGTGATCACAGCAGTCTCTGTTTAAGGAACCTGCCAGGAGGAGGCCTCTGCCAAGTCAGATTTATCCGTGGAGCCGCATGGAAATCCTGCTCTTTAAGGAGCACTTTGTCCCCATTCACTGCAGCCTCTCCGGGCGAACACATGGCCATAGTAAAAGCTCAGCTGCCTTTGACTTCTGGCGAAGAGAATAGAGAAGCAGGAGGAGGGAGAGTTGGCAGGAAGTGGCTCTGCTGTCAATCAGCCTGTGCAGCTATTCAGATCAGACCCTTTGTACCTCAACGCCACTGTCATCTCCAGGGTCAGCCACAGGTCACACAGCTGGACTCCTGGTTGAGAACTCATGGAGCCGACTAGCACGCCTCCCTCTCTAGTTGATCTGTCAGTCTACCTCCACCCCTTTCCTCTGAGTGGTGCCTGTTGCTTCAGAGGTCAAGAGGGCTGCTGACAGCTGACAGCAGCCCTCTCTGTTTCAGAGCTGCTCACTTGTTAACTTCAAATTAGCAGATTAGCACCACGATCACTTTCCCCCTGGGAAAACTCTCACTGTTCACACACAACCCTGCTAGGTTTGGAAGTAATATTTGCCCCTTTTGTTTGTTTGTTTGTTCTCCATGTAAAGCGGCCTTGGGTCCCTTAAAAGGCACTATACAAATGTAATCTATTATTATTATTATTATTATTAATAGATTACACTTCATAGGATTATATGATATATCCTAATGGCGCATTTCCACTACAGCGCGGAGCTCGCTTTAAGCGTGCCGAGCCGTGCGGGGCCCGTTTTTGGTTGCGTTTCCACTAGGCGTAGTACCGGCTAGCTAGCGGGTACTATTTCACAGTTTTTCTGGCCCCATAAAATCGAGGTTCTTTCCGGGCCAACAACCAGGCTGAGTCGGGCTGAGTATGCTAAACTAGAGAGAATCTCTGGCAAGTGTGCTACAACTTCAACAAAATGAACATATTTGACCGTGATTTAATTGTAATACACGTTTCAAAAATTATGCGAAGTAACAACATACTGATACCGGTTAGTAAAAACCATGAATTAATGCTTTGACAAGACTGCAGACAGACGGCAGGCGAACAACCTTTTAAAATGCGTGTTTTCTGAATGGAGTTTGGCTAAGCTAACGTTGTATGCTCCGACCGTCCACACTCACAACAACGGCCTACAGACATAAATAAAGCAGCGACTGTATTCGCCATGACACAGGCAGTCTGTGGTTTGTACTTGTTTAACTTTTGTCTAGTTTCTGAACAGATATGAGGAGCTGTGAGCAAGCCCACCTTAACCTGCCATCAGGCCCTGGGGCTGATGGGTTTTGTAGGCCCCCTATTTAAACAACAAATCAAAGTCATTTATAGCCTCGGCAGGCTCTGTGATCGCACTTCTCCACTCTGCTCTACGCGCCTGGTCCTCTCCTCCAGATGAGTGACGTATCGGGCCTCCCTCATGTATTTGTCCGGTTTCCGTTGGCTCCCCTCCACGTAGCAAGTCCTTGTCGTTCTCTCCATCTCCTCCAACATCCCTCCTGTCTGTTTTTCCTCTCCCGCTACTCCATCGCTATCAGAACCAGACGGCCTACTTGGCTCCGAGGCCCCGCGGCCGGCACCGCTGCCGCTCGTTACAGAACTCATCTGTCCTTCCTCCTCATCTGGCCTACAGGTTTAAAATAACCTGTAAGCTTCGACATTTTTTGTAATAGCTGCTTGTCTCGAAACTCCTTTTCCCTCAACAATTTCCTTTTCCGAGCGCCACTCTCAAACTTTTTCTTCTCAAACTTGTTCTCCTAAACAACCTTCATCAATCACTCGCAATTTGAATAAGTCACATGTGAAACATATTCTCATTCTCATCATTTTGAGAAAAATCTCTGGAATCCATCGATCTGATTGATTAGCGGAGCAAATGATCAAAATAGTATGGAGGGAAGATATTTTCGTTTGGATTACTGGTCTGGGGGAAGCTCACGAGTGTGTGTGTGTGTGTGTGTGTGTGTGTGTATATATATATATATATATATATATATATATATATATATGTGTGTGTGTGTGTGTGTGTGTGTGTGTGTGTGTGTGTGTGTGTGTGTATACGTGTGTGTGTTTGTGTATTTTTGCGTTTGTGTGTATTGTGTTTGTTTCCCGGGGAAAACCCTCACGAGAAACACCGGCTGTTGTTATGCCTGCTGTGACGTCAAGTTACTCCGTTCTCCGCTTGTAATTATGCCGTTACAAGCTTCAAAGCTGTATTTATCATCTGAATTTGCTGAAACAAGTTTAATATTCTGAAAGCCAAGACTTTGTTTATTTGAAATCCCTGCCGTGTTATCTATGATTACTATACGCCTTACATTCATAATTTCAGCGGAGTGAGGGGAACAGCAGAACAGCGAGTGGCGAGGGAGAGCTGTCTTCTTTCCTTTACAAGCTTCAAAAATGTATTTATCGTGTGATTTTGGAAATAAAAGTTTCATATTCTGAAAGCCAAGACTTTGTTTATTTAAAAAAAAAAATTAAAACATCCGAAATAAAAAACTTTTTTTTTTGTTTGGCTCATGATAGGCCCCTGATCTCCGTAGGCCCCTGGGCTTCAGCCCAGGTCAGCCCGTGCATTAAGGCGGCCCTGGCTGTGAGCTCTGAGGGCTAACAGCTAACGGCTGATGTTGGTTTTCTGGGGTTCTCATTGAAGATGACGTCACGGCTCCGCCTACACTGCATTACTAGTTACTACCCCAGTTCCTAAACTGGAATGGAAATGCGCCATAAAGTGAGCCAGTCCTAACAAGGCCTAACGAGGCCTAGCCATACCGAGCGAGGCTGTGTAGTGGAAATGCGCCATTATGTCTATACTGGTCTATAATGTTTTCATATACGGTCTATAGTGTCTATATCCTCCTGTATATATATATTTCTATTATCTCTATAGTGGATTGAACATTTATACAACTGTTCATAGTTGTATACATATAAATATTGTTCACTTTAGTTTTTCATTTGTCATATTTCTAGATAATAACTGCATTTAGTTGTCCCAGTACTTTTTAATCTAATCTAATATAATCAGTATTTGTCTATGCCAACAAGACACGATCATGCATGCCATCTCTGAGAAGATTAGGAAGAAGATCCACTCTTCTGTGCCAACCAAGCGCTTAGACAGAGAGATAAAACAACAAAACTGCTGGAAATATTCAAGGGAGGTCTTGCGTCGTGTGTGTGTGTCAAACAGATCACATACGAGTCAGCACAGATATATTTTTCTTCCAACACTTGCTACACAACTGCTGCTCACCTTCCTGTGGTCTGTGGCGTGTTGGCAGTGCAGGAGGTCGGACCAAAGCAGCAGCAGGAGGACAGAAGCTCTGAGGGAACAAAAAGAAAAGATTACTGGTGATACTGGTAGTTTTATTAATGTGAGATAATGTTTTAAAGACGCCCTATTATGCTTTTGGGGGTTTTCCCTTTTCTGTAGTGTGTTATATTGGTTTTAGTGCAATGGTCTGCAAAGGCAAAAATCAGAGCAGACTGGGCTCTGGTTTCAGACAGAGGGTGAAAAGAGGTGCTGCAGCACAGGCAGTATGAGAAAAATCAAGAGCTTTTTGAACATTAAAGCATGAAGACATGTCCCAGTAGAGACACTACATACTGATATGAACCTGAACATCAGCAGAATATGACTCCGTTAAAATCAAGAATACACATGTTATTGGGATCCTAATGAAGAATCGCCACATTTTAAAGGGTAATGAAAGAATGAGATGTTACATAGGGCTGGGTGATGAGGGGAAATCAAATATCATGATATGTATACATCAATTTAGGGACGATTTTGTAGGTTTGCGTTTTCATAAAATATTCACAAAATAAAATGTTTGATCCTTAGTTAGGTGGATGTAATGAGTACTGATCAGTTAACCCTAATGTAGTCTTTAAAACCAGGCAAAGACACTTGTTCCGTAAAACGATATCAGAAATGTAAGAAGATATTATCAAGTCTCATATCACGATTTTGATATAATATTGATATGTTGATATGTTGGCCAGCCATACAGTTAAATGAAAATACAATCGCATACATGCATTTGCTTTTATATAGATATTAGGACAGAAATATTTTACAAAAACAAGTTCTTGAAATAATCACGCTGAAATTACCTGGAAATCCAGACGCAGGCTTCCTGCATAGCTCCTGGATTCCTGAAGCACACTTAAGTGAAAATAGAGATGTTTACATGAGCATGCTCCAGAGTGGCAATGACACGTTTGAACACAAATGCTGTGGTCGCAGTGCAATGGCAGTGTTACGTCCTCTAGATTAGAATATCACAATTACACACAAAAAGTGTGATTAGTAACAAAATGACTTTCATATCGGTGTGTTGAAATATCCCAGGAATGTCAACACCCTGTGACTTTTTCACCTGCCACTACATTCCTCTGCCTGACAGCCTCTAAGATACTGACTCAGGAAAAAAATTAACGACTTGTCGCCACTTGACCATGTGACCTTTCTGACCTCTGACTCCTAAAGAGGGAGCCTCCCCTGCTGGAAATTAGACAGCAGGTCTGTACTTTCACTTTACCTCAGCTTTGTCTAAAAATAGCATTGAACTAGACATGATGGTCAAACAGTTGTGCATACTTTGAAACGTGCAAACCAGGTTAAAACACACATTTGCAATGATAACATAAAGGGAAACTCACGTTAAAAGCTCATTAATACATCCACATTAACAGTGCATATCATAATGTCGACGTACCTGCAGGTTATAAATGTGTTGGTGGAGTGTTTCCTACTACACTTCACTTTTAATCCAGTGTATCCAACTATCCACGCGCAGGTATCCTCATGCTCGAAACTTTAATCCAGGTGCAGATTCAGAGCGTCCCGCCGGAGATTTTGGATTAAGCCATTTACCGGTAAGTGAGTAAATCCCTGTCCGGAGCAGTGAATCAAATCCCGGCGCGGTAGAGAGTCCTGACCTCGGTCATTGTGGGGATTCCGGCGGTTCTGCTCATTTTACGCACAAAAACAAAATGACAGAAAGCTGGAAACTCACTGCAGACTGAAAAACAACCTCTGCTGCGCCCTCTGCCGCAACAACCACTCTCTCTGAGCGCGCGCGCGCGCGTGTGTGCGTGTGTTTGTGTGTGTGTGTGTGTGGTGTGTGTGTGTGGCATGTCCGTAAGTGTGTGTGTGTCTACTCCTTTTACCACTACGTGAGTGGCGTTTACCGTAGACACATTTTGATGTTGTTCTTTTCTACCGCTCACCCAGCGTCTCTCTCGCAGTGAAGTGTTCATGTTGGAGCCACAGGTGAAGATCTCACGTAACAACTGAAGAGGAACAAGAGCTCAAACACTGCATGGAGACTCTAATGGTGCGCAAACGGGATTTTTGGGACCTTTTAGCAAATTAAAAACCTAGAAATCCTTGAACCAATCAACTTCATTCAGTTTGGACTTGTTTTTCGATTGGACTGCCTTGTTTTGGCTAAACACGTGACCGAAATGTCAACGTGTTGTGTTTTATGTATGGCATCAACTTGGAGTTACTTTTGATTTACTGAGCCCTACAACTTTGTTAACAAGGAGTAGAAAGCAGCAATCACACAAATAAACACTAGGTTAAAGGGTTAGTCTATCTAAAATCATAACAAATATATTTGTTATTATTATTATTTAATCATTGCATCTGTAATTGAACCCATGTTGTCCAGCCCAAGTTGTATGACCTTTAAATAAGTGAACACTTTTTGGGGCATTTCTTTATGAGAATTTAACTTGTTTTGCCATATTGTTTTATAATTCTGTATACTATTGAGAATTTTAACATGTTTTACTTTAAGTGCTGAAAACTATGTTTTCTAAATAGCTTTAGTTGCTGAAATTAGATTTCTCCCTCAGAAAGCTCAGCTATAATTCAATTTCTTCCAGTGTGAAGTAATCAGTAACTTGCAAAACATTCAAAGTTTCTCTCCCAACACTGCCCTGTCTATCTGGGTCATATAACGTAAGTCAGTGCCTTCATATCCATACTGTATGTAGTGTCTCTACCAGTGGGGTTGGTATGTTAATGTTGCTCAGGAAATTGCCTCAATACCCAAATGTTTCCAAACCCTTCACAGGCAAATCAGCCTCCAATTAAAGCTGTTTGATTAATGAATGTACCGGAGGACCCATTGAAGGCCAAGAGCTTTGGAGAGGACTGAACAAAGACACACTACACAGAAAACAGTATGATACATTGTGCATTACTTCAAAATGTAAACAAGGAAATACATTTGTACTGGTTATAAAACTTGAACCAACCAGCCCCCCGGAAGCTAAAATAATGTAGATATTTAAAACAAAAATCTTAGAAAAAAGCTAAATATTTGTTTTTCCAATCAAATGTTAATGTTTCTTTAAGTTTAATGCATTTTTAAATGTATAAATAAATTGCAAATACAGATCTGGATGGGTTATTTGTTGCTGTGCACAGCTTACAGTAAACAATGAACTTTGGTTATTGATTGAGACAGCTGACATCACCATCAAATCCTTAAACCCCTCCTCTACCGGCACAACACACTGAATCAAAACAGCAGATTGATCGTGGGTTATTACTCACCAAGACAAATGGACTTCATGTTAATGAGTCTTTTGAACTGTGTGTGACTTCTTTCCAGCGATGAGGTATTGTTCTCCTTCTGCCTCTGCGCCTGCAAGCTGTCACTTCTCAGTGAGTGCTGTTAGTGTTTTGGGACGTTGACAGCCACAGTCCCATGAAATGACAAGATGTGTCAGCACAAAACAATGTTGTTTATCTCAGTGGCTGAAAATAAACTTGCTGAACCAAGTGGTTTCTTGTCAGAGAAGAAAAGAGCAAACATCACTACTGGAATCATGTTTGTAGGAGATCTGATGACCCAGAAACCAACACATGATGCCATACTGATTCAAGTAAATATCTGAGGAAAGGTTTTGTAAATTTGTCTGAAAATCTGGTTTGGATTAAACTTGCTTGAGACAGTTCACAGAGTATAACACATCTTTGAGAGCTTCTTTAGCTGCGGTTTAATCGTGGACTGCCCAGACTCCCCGCGTTAAATATTTTGAAATAGATTATTATATAAAAGTATTTTACTGGGAAATGTGTTTGTTTGGGTGATTTTTGGATCATCCCATGGTATTTTCCAGAGGAAGCCGTGTCTGCCTTATCACATACAGTATCTCTAGAAATGAGGCGTGTGGTGCAGTGGGTTGTGCGTTGGTGTTGGGATCAGGGGTCACAGGTTCAAACCCCACTGCAGTCAGCATGTCGTTGTGTCCCTGAGACACTTCCCCCCAAATTGTTCCTGTGGGGATTGCCCACAGTATTGAGTATGTAAGTCGCTTTGGATAAAAGCGTCTAACAAGTAACATGTAATGAAATGTAAAATGAGGGGAAGACATGCATTCTAACTTCGGCAACCAATAGAATATCAAAAGGCCTTACATTACATGTTAGACGCTTTTATCCAAAGCGACTTACATACTCAGTACTGTGGACAATCCCCACAGGAGCAATTTGGGGTGAAGTGTCTCAGGGACACAACGACATGCTGACTGCAGTGGGGTTTGAACCTGTGACCCCTGATCCCAACACTAATCCACTGCACCACACGCCTCCTTACAGCCACTGGGTCGAGACAGTAAATACAAAGATGGCTGAAGCTCTTTGCCAACAGCTTTTATCACCGTACCAACTCGCAGCAAATAAACCTGTAAAGAGGCAAATGAAAGAAGTGGTATAAAAATAAGAAAAATAAAAGTAAACTTTGATGCACATCTTGGCGTGGCATGTTACTGCTGCACTCAGTTCTTGACAAGATTAGAGATGTTTCTTTGAACGGCTCTCAGAGTTTCAGAAGTAACATTCTGTGTGTTTTTGTCCTGCTGAATAGTTGGATTTTCTGATTCGTTTATATCTTATGACTCAATTTAGATAATGAAAGCATTGGGTTGAAATGCTGCCCCCTAATTGGTTGGAGTCCACATCTTACCCAAGAAGACAACCAATTAGCACGGAGGAGAGACCAACATTTTTTAATATACATCCTGATATTCTGCAAGTCAAATACCTTTGAGCAAGGTATTGGTCTCCAGTGGAGTGGATGACTCTGGACACCTAAGGCAGATTAAATAAGGGTTCAAATGCTCAGTTTGAGTGAGGGGAGCAGGTGGTGAGAAACTGGTGAAGCCTCTACGCCTTCAGGGACATTCCTGAGGGAGTTCACACATCCAGAGATTCTTCATGGTTTCTCTGCCTCATTGGAGTAAACATGTTATATAATGCTGTCCTTCAAAGCTATACTGTGAAGGCTGAAAGAGGAACCAGAAGAGATTAAGACTGGAGCCACACGAGAACGGTAACGCAAACTAACCGAATTCGATATCAAAAAGTCGATAAAAGTCTTCCGTCCACACGCAACAGGCACTAGAAACGTGTCCGTTCACACGAGACCGCTCGAAATCGCTGGAGACGCTGTAGTACATATGCCGGGCCTGTTAGTGGCGCTGTACTTCCGCCACAAAATACACCTAAAGCAGCGAAGAAGACTTCCCGCACATGCATGGTTGCCCTTCTGTTTATTCTCCGTTGTGGACGCTCTGGCTCTTTTTCTCCCTCTGAGGCAAGTGTGTGCTCCTGCTGTAAATCTCCCCGGTAGTCCACCAGCAGATGAAAAACACCCGCCTCTCCGTATCTTCCAAGGGACGAGGGGACCGTGCAGCAGTTTCAGTTCAATTTTCTTTCGCCGGTCAACATGTCCGTTAAAGTTGAAATCTTCCGGACAACATTTGAAAAGTGCCGGTCAGAGGTCTTCTTTGTTATTTATTGAGCTTTAAAACAAATTGATAACGACTCTATATAATAATATAAGAATAAAACACGGAGCCTCTCTTTTCCTCCCCCTCTCCTGAGAGCCCAGCAGCTGATCTCTGAGTCTGAGCAGGAGAGGTGGGGAGAGGCGGGGCTATTGCGTCATCGTTATCAGGAAATGATCGTATAGGGCGTACACACGGAGCCGTTTGCCCCCCCAGAGCGTTTAGTCCCCAGATCTACCCACCTTGGGACCCGTTATCGCTATCTGCGTTTCCCTGTCGGCTTCGCGTGGCCGAACCGTCTATCTGATAGAGAACTGTAGCGGATACGACCGTTATCGTTCTCGTGTGGCTGCAGCCTAAGTTGAGCATTAACATATTTTGTAAAGGAAAAGAGGAATTCTGATTCAAACCCACGTGACGCATGGTGACTTCTTCACACCTGTAGACAGTTTTTCGGGGATTCATTCAAACCATTTAGACACACTGAGTGTTAATACAGAATTGTTTAATTCTAAGTACAAGACAGAAAGATCAGTGGTAAACAAAGGAAGGTCCTCGTCAGGCAGGAGAAAGTGAGATGCATGACACGTTAATTAAGACATGAAAAATCATTCTGGTCTCGACAAAAGAGACGCCGGTCATTTTCAGCTGATGACAGTAATGGTGCGGAGGGGGGGGGGGTCATTCAGAAAGATGTTTAAAGTGCAGAGGACCACAATGCACTGAGTCCATACGTCCCTTTGACTTTCTTCAAGTATGTTACAGCTCCGAGCTTTGAGTGAAAATCTACATTCAATCACGATAATTTCTTCTTTTAAACAATCTACATATATCCATCTGAAAGATCTCCCCACACACTTTCTGATTCCAACCATTTCAATAACTGATAGTGATTAGTCACAAAGTGATGATGTGTTAATAATGGTTTGTCCACATGTGTGTGTGGTCGTAGTGTCAGCCTCAGTCCTCTTCACTTGGTCCCGGAGAGTTTTGCAAGGCTGGTTTTCCGGAAGGCCGCTTGGTCCCTCATCTCCAACACACTGTCCGTCACCATCTCTGCGAACATGGAGGGCCACAGCTTGTGCAGGGCCTCCCCCTTCAGGTTGGTCTCTGACGCCCTTTGGACCAGATCCTGGAGGTACTGCTGTATCATGGCGGCGCGATCCGACGACTCCAAAGTGCCCTCCTGTGAGGAGAGGAAAAGCAAATCACTCGTTCACTTGTTCATTTAGTAAGTAAGTAAGTAAAGTTTATTTATAAAGCGCTTTTCACAGACAAAGTCACACAGTGCTTGACAAACAATAAAACATCATTATAGGAATCGTACAATGATAAATGAACACACAAGCCACGTGTTAAGAAGTCATAAAAGCACCAACACATAATAAAAACACAATGAAACACAATTAAAACAAAACGTAGTATAAATTAGAATAAAATCAAGCACACCGGTTACCCAAACGCCTGCACAAACAGGGATGTCTTTAAATTAGCTTTAAAGGAGTCAACGGAGTCCGCAGACCGTAGGTGAGCGGGCAGAGCGTTCCTTAGCTTAGGAGCCACGGCCTCGAACGCTCGATCACCGGGTCTGAAGGTGGGTACGTGGGGCAGACAGTAAATTGTGCATGTGTGACCTGAGTGGGTTTAGGTTTAGGTGAGGGGCAGTGACATGAATATGACAGTAGTAAAAGGTAAAGCCTCCACACTATGTATCTAGATTCGAAGCAGAATCATTAGATGTATCATAATTACAAATTGAGCTATCACATGCACATTTTTATTAAGCTTGCTGAGGTAACACTTTATGGTAAGGGTACATGAATCATCATGAATTCATGCACGACTTAATGCAGGAACAATGCATCAACTAAGGTATCTCAATCATCATGACTTCTGAGTTATTCATGATGTTCATGTCTTCTATAGATCTGCAGTTAAAGTGTCAGGCCAAAAGACTGACCAGTCACAGCAAAGTGTTGCAATCATGATTAACTAAGCATTATTTTGTCATTACTTCATCATGTTTGTGCCCCTTCAAATAAAGTGGTGACCCGGTCTGTCGCTCACAGCAGTGCATGTATTCTGTTGAATTCAAAGTGTTGTAATCTTGATTAACTACAAATCAATAATTTGGCGGCTTAGGGGAAACCGAACTGAGAAACTTTTGAAAGAACATCTTGCAGTTATAGAATGGACTTACTGGCAGAAGTCATGATGATTGAGATACCTTGGCATTAATTAAGGTATTGTTCCTGCATTAAGTCATGCATGAGATAATATTAATCCTTGTACATTACTGATAGTTCATGAAGTCCTACATGAATGAATTCATGCTTTTTCATGTACCTTACTAGGGCTACTCAATTAATCGTATTTTAATCGCAATTACGATTATGGCTTGCAACGATTACGAAAACAACGTAATCGAAATAAAACGATTTTTTTTTTTTTTTTTTTTTTGTATTGGTTTGTCAGTTGAATTCAACTTAAAGTTGAGGGTAATCAACTGTTAAAAACATACTGTTAAAAACAAATTCTCCAATAAATGGATGTTTTCAAAGTAAATGGATAATCGTTTTTAATAATCGTGATATCAATTATTGACCCAAATAATCGAGATTATGATTTTTGCCATAATCGAGCAGCCCTTACCATAAAGTGTTACCGTTGCGGATAGAGTGATTATTGATTTTTTCAGAAAGTCAAACAGCCTTTGTTTGCAAAACATACTGGGGAGCATGTTTATTTAATACAGGAGTCACAAATATGTCACATTTAAAATGCTTATTTACAGCAGATAAAATATGCTTTCATTGTCAGATTTAGTTTTTTTAAATGACCGTCCTAATGCTATTTTTAAAAGAGATTTGGAAAAACGTAATCCTTAACTTTTGATGACTTGAGATGAATAAACGTAAACAGATTTTTGCCAATTTATGATCAAATACGTAAATCTGTTGCAATTGTATTGCCGTTATGGAGAAACAATTGTTTTGCTTCATTTCTTTATTTGATTGGATAGAGCAGCCGGAGACAGACAGGAAAGACGGACAGAGAAAGGGAACAACATGCGACAAAGGACAGCAGTTAGGGTTTGACTAAGGGCCGTTGCTGTAAGGTCTTACATGGACAACAGGTTGATACAGGCGAGCCACAATGGATATTTTACAGAGACATTGTGGGTGTCTGGTATGTCCCTGCACAACTTCAGAACACTTTTCGGGCTGGGATATGGATGGATGTGAGACTGAAATCGTTTTTTCTAACTTTTAGGTCACTTTGTTGCAGTCTCTCAAACAACAAGGCTACTATAATAATAATAATAATAATAATAATTATAATAAATTGTATTTATAAGCGCACTTTTCATTTGAGTATACAAATCTGAAAGTGCTACAGAGTAAAATGGTTTACTTTTTATATATATATTTATATATATAATAAAGTAAACGTTGACATCCATCTGAATTTCTTTCTGCCAAGGACCGAATGTTTTCCCCATTAATTGTGGGGTTTCTTTGGGTGTCTAAGGACAGTGTCCGCTCTGTAAAGCCCCCTCAGACATATGTGTAATATGTGATATTGAGCTAGATGAATAAAATATATATATATATATATGATTGATGTGCCACTGCTGAACAGCGTGCATTGAGCTGACCTCCGGGCTCTCTGCAGCGCTGCAGTCTCTGCTGGGGTAGTTGAACAGCGCTCGGCTCAGGCCTTCTCCCAGCAGCTTCCCGTTGTCCCGCAGCTCCTCCGGACTCAGTCCTGCACGCCGGCCGCGCCCCTCCAACAGGAACTGCAGCTGGCGCTTCCTTCAGGGTGGAGAGAGAGGAGACACAGTGAGACACACACACACACACACACACGAGGAGAAACAGCGGCAGAGAGCACAGTAATAAAGGTTTTGTGCTACTCAGAGAGAATCAGCCCTTTGATTTAATTATAGTGTTTATTTTCACTCATTACAAAAACTACACTCATAAGTTGCCCTGATGCTAACCATCACTGATGTTACTGTCTAATCAGTATGACATCCCATGTGATTCACCGCTGCTCCAACATGTTCCACAGGCCTCTGCCAGGATGCTAAAATAGTCTGCAGGCAAAAATTCCACATAGGATAAGATATGTGTGTGTGTGTGTGTGTGTGTGTGTGTGTGTGTGTGTGTGTGTGTGTGTGTGTGTGTGTGTGTGTGTGTGTTGTGTGTGTGTGTGTGTGTGTGTGTGTGTGTGTGTGTGGATGGCTAGTGTTGCTCATGCTGGAGGCAGAGAGGACACTCCCAGTCTGATTCGGCAGCATCAGAGTCCGCCCGTGATGCAGCCACCGCCTTCACAGCCTCCTGTTGTTGCCAGTCTCCATTCAAATCAGATCAGCCTATTAGCATTTCAGCTACGCTAGCTCCTCTGCAGAGACTGGTTCCAACACTGCAGCAGACTCTCATCATGTAGAGGAACTCCTACCACCCCTGGCCGCACACCATACAGTATACATTTAGTACACAGTTACTCATCCTTGTTTCATAGATTCTAAGAGGCAAAATACTCACTAAAGTACAGTTTGCAACATCAGGAGCTAGAGACTGTTAAGAAGTGTTGCGATACATTGTTGATGCTTAGTCTATGGTAATAAGATAATGAAATAATTGTAAATCTTTAGTGAACACTTTGTGTGCAGGATTGTCTAGTTTCATCTAAATAATATATGAGTTGTAGAACAAAGAATGGGGCACATACAATAGGATTCATCCAAATCAATAACCACAAGGAAACTCTCTTGGTGCCAATTACTTAAACATTTTCTTCACAAACATGGCCACAACTCTGGTAAATAAACTACCCTCCCACTCAGGGCATTTTGGGGTAGAACACATCCTAGCCTACTACAATAACCTAGGGGTCCGCAAAGATGATTTCAAACTAGTAATGGTAACAACAGCTGAGGTACACAAAAAACTGAGCGCCCTCCAACCTAACAAGGCCACTGGCCACGACAATATCCCCTCCAAATTCCTCAGAGACTCAGCAACCGCCATCTCACCAGTCATAGCTCACATAATTAACCTCTCCATAAAACAGGGACACGTACCCAAAGACTTCAAAATTGCGAGAGTAACCCCCCTGCACAAAAAGGGCAGCAAATTGGACCCAGGCAACTACCGCCCTGTTTCTATACTTACCTCCATCTCGAAAGTCATGGAAAAAATAGTATATGAACAGGTCGAAAAGTACCTCGCGGAAAAGAAACTAATCTATGAATTTCAATCTGGCTTTAGAACATCCCACTCCACTGACACATGCCTTCTTTATTTGAGCGACCACATCAAACAAGAGGTGGACGAGGGCAAGTACTGCGGCATGGTGATGCTGGACCTACAAAAGGCTTTCGACACTGTCAATCACCCCATTCTGATTGACAAGCTAAAAGCAATTGGTTTTGATAAACTATCGGTGAGCTGGATGCAATCCTACCTGGAGGGGAGAGAACAGATGGTGGAGGTAAACGGTACTCTGCCCCCCCCCCCTCCCAGTGAGCTGTGGTGTTCCACAAGGAAGCATACTAGGACCGTTACTGTTAGTAATTTATGTAAATGACATGTCATCAGCATGTGACTGCAACTTGTTCCTGTTCGCGGACGACTCAGCCCTGCTGGTCTCTGACAGGAACGGGTTGCAGGTTGAAAAAACCCTCAGCTCCGAGCTCGGCAGAATCTGCACCTGGCTCGCCGATAATAAATTATCATTACACCTGGGTAAAACAGAGTCCATTCTCTTCGGTTCGAAACATAATCTCAGCAAGACCGACGGCTTCTCAGTTATAGTGGGCGACATTATTGTCACAAGGAAAGATGAAATTACATACCTAGGTTCCATTCTAGAGGCAAACCTCTCCTGTGACAAAATGGCATCCAATGTAATCAAAAAGTCAACCAACGAACTAGATTCCTATACCGGATCTCCTCTCTGGTAAACAAGAATACTCTGAAGACTCTGGCAGGAGCACTCATTCAAGGGTACTATGACTATGCTTGCACGTCATGGTACCATAGCACCTCCAAGGCGCTAAAAACAAAATTACAAACATCACAAAATAAACTGGTCAGACTACTGCTTGACCTTTCATCTAGAACCCACCTCACCTCTGCCCACTTTGACAACCTAGGATGGCTTAGAGTAGACGCCAGAGTACAGCTACTTGCAATGGGCCTGGTCTACAAGATACACTACACCTCTATGGTACCCATGTACATGTCAAAATACTTCCCAAAGGTCAGTGAATACCACGACCACAACACCAGAGGGAGCTCCACAAATCATGTGAAACCCAGATTTGTCTCAAACAAGGGACGAAACACGTTTCGCAATTATGCCACAACAATGTGGAACGCCCTACCCACAGCTGTAAAGGAATGTGAATCACTACCCACCTTCAAAACCTCTCTAAAAAAGCACCTACGGGAGACTGCAATTCGAAACTGGCCCCTGTTAATGTCCAAACCCAACCCCCTACAATACAGTTTCCCATCCCCCCCTCCAATGTATATACTCTCTTTTTAGACTCTTTTTATACTCACAAACAGTACTGTATATTTGTAGATCTGGTATGTCATAAATGTCTAGATGTAACAGTACTGTCTATCTGTATGTCATGTACTGTATGTCATATATGTTATGATGAATTGAAAATGAATCTAAAATGAAAATGTAATCTATCTGTATGTCATATATGTTATGATGAATTAAAATGGGGGACCCTGATGTAAACAAGACGAAAGTCTTTTTCTGGTCTGCATCCCCTTAACAATTGTGTGTATTGAGCTGTACTGTATTGTACCCATTCTGCAATCTGTTAATACAATTTCCAATCAATCAATCAATCAATTAATGGAGAAACCAGCTCGAGTGCGCTAGAATTTCAAAGTACGCAGCCGAAAAAATCTGCCCCTTCCTTCAGACTTCCTTACAGAGCCCCTCCTCCAACACACATGAACGCGCACATGACCAATGAGGGCACGAGATACATTTGTGCACAGATGGAAGGCTGACAGGCAGGTAGGCCATCCAGTTACTTTAGCCGGGCTCAGATGATTGGTTGTGCTTTTTATAGCGCCACAACTTCCATAGATTAAATATGTTGTCATCTGTGTGTGTGTGTGTGTGTGTGTGTGTGTGTGTGTGTGTGTGTGTGTGTGTGTGTGTGTGTGGCCTAGTATTACCATCCTTGTGGGGACCTAAATCTGTTTACACAGTCACGTGTGGGGACTCGCACCCCGTTCTGGGGACATAATGGAGGTCCCCATGAGGGGAATCATTCATTTTAGGGTGAAGACTTGGTTAGGTTTAGGCATGTGTTGGTTGAGGTTAGGATAAGTCTCCAGGACATGCATGTAAGTCAATGTAATGTCCCCTGAAGTGATGTATACATGGTATGTATGTGTGTGTGTGTGTGTGTGTGTGTGTGTGTGTGTGTTAGTCACACATCATGTTGACTAACAAGGTGAAACAAGCTTATTAAAAGTGTAATTGAGTGAACAGTAGCTAAGATCTTAAAAAAAAAAAAATCAGTCAAATGGCTCCTCTGTAGCAAATGATGTGTGAATAAAACCTTGTAAACAACGTTAATATGTTTCTGTTTTGAGACAATGAACTCTATTTAAAGGTCTTTCCTAAAATTGGATCTGTATGCAAGTCATACAGACAACATCAATCCAACTAAATATGTTTTAAATATATATATGAAGTATCATATCTGGCTTTTTAGATATTAGTATCGTAAAGTATAGAATTTAGTGTCATTTGTGAAAATTAGGCCTATTTAGATAAATAACACCGTACACATCTGTATAAGGTGTTTGTGCAACAGTTACTGCAAAGCAATGGTGAGATGTCCCCGTTCCATATTGTTGATTTTCTCATAAACATTTAACGTTATTTAAAAAAAATAAGCATACATTTATGATCATAGACATTTTTGATTTGATCTTAAAGTAGAACGATCCTCAAGGAAATGAATCTTTAAACCATGTAATTGTTAATACACCTGTACCCACTCTCCTCTGCAGAACCACGACACCTCGACAATAGGCTCGTTTGAGATAAGCGAGACCGACCGCCGTCTTGCTAGTGCGTTGCATGATGGTTAGTCATTTGGTCCGACTTGCTCTGGAGGCTCGACTGCATGAGACGTTGAAATCTCGCGGGACAAAGACGCCAGCAGACTTGAGAGCGAGGCGGAGCAGTTTCTCTCCACGGGCTGCAGAAGCAAAATGCTTGATGGGAAACGACTCGCTGAGCGCTCATTGGTGGTGTTTACCCCGTGCTGCTGATGAAACTCTCCAATTGGCTCCGCAAAAGTTTGTTGTTGTTTTGTGTCAGTTTTACGTCGCCACTTCCATTCACATTTTTCATCATTGTTCCACAATGTTTATCATCATGAAATTAATATCTATATATTTTATACTATGCTTGCACTGCTTACCGTTTACACAATATACCCAACGGTGAATTATGTCCCATAACGTGTCACCAGACGCGCTTGCAGGCGTGCAGAGAGAAAATGGAAAAAGGATAAACTCCATGTCTCCTTAGAAATCCTTCGTGCTTGCCTCTCCGACTACCAGACGGCAGTCAAAGCAGCCAAAACAGAGCACATTTCTCTGTTAATCTCCAAAAACAGCCATAAACCTCAGGTTCTTTTTAATGTCCTCGACTCGATCATTAATCCTTGTGATGTTTCTCCAATTGTGCCATCGACTACTCTCTGTGATAAGTTTCTTACATTTTTTATCTGCTCTTAGGCTAGCCCACACTAGTGCTACCCCAGATCCTGCTCCTTTTCTGTGCCCTGCTGTCCTCGAACACTTTGAGCCTGTATCCCTCTCTTCTCTCTCGGATGTAGTCATGCACCTGCGGCCGACAAACTGCACCTCAAACAGCATTCCCTCTCGCCTTCTCAGAGATGTTTTCGAATCAGTTGGAGCAAGTATTTTATTACTTATAAATACCTCTCTTAGCTCAGGATGTGTCCCAGCTGCCTTCAAACATGCCGTGGTCAAGCCACTACTTAAAAAGAAAAATCTCGATCCCTCCATTCTCGCAAATTTTAGGCCCATCTCCCAGCTACCCGTTTTATCTAAAGCCCTGGAGCGAGTAGTCTACGCCCAGCTGCAGTCTTTCTTAACCACGCATGGCATCCATGAAAAGTTTCAGTCTGGCTTCAAACCTATGCACAGCACTGAAACAGCCCTTTTAAGAGTTTTTAATGATCTGCTCCTAGCCGCCGACTCAGGCAGCCCAGCTGTCCTGGTGCTGTTAGACCTGACAGCTGCCTTCGACACTGTGGACCATAGCATCCTGTTGTCACGGCTTGAACAGTCCGCAGGCATCACAGGCTCTGCACTTGCATGGTTCAGGTCCTACCTGACAGACCGTAGCTTCTCAGTGCAGCTAGGTACCTTCTCCTCTGCCAAAGCCCCTCTTACCTGTGGGGTTCCCCAAGGCTCGATTCTGGGCCCCATCCTTTTTCTATTGTACATACTGCCCCTAGGCTCAATTCTCACAAAACATAATATCCCCTTCCATTGTTACGCTGATGATGTACAGATCTATCTGCCTCTCAATCAAAATGCCAATTCACTACAGCCGTTGATGGACTGCTTAGCAGAGATCAAATCCTGGCTGAGCCAACATTTCCTCAACCTCAATGAGAGCAAGACTGAGGTTATCTTTTTTGGACCCCAACCTCCAGCCTTCCAGGTTGATATTCTGGGCTCCCTCAAAAATAATATCCTCCCCTCTGTCACGAACCTTGGAGTGACCTTCAATAGCGCTTTTAAATTCGATAAGCAGCGTAGTCAAAACCTGCTTTTTTTTTTTTAAATACGACTATTGGCCAAGACCAAGTCGTTTTTATCTTTTAAAGACCTGGAAAGGGTTATTAACGCCTTTGTTACCTCGAGGTTGGACTACTGCAACGCTCTGTACGTGGGTATGGACCAGGCGTCAATTAAACGCCTGCAGCTAGTGCAGATTGCAGAACGCAGCTGCACGTCTTCTCACTGGCCACAAAAAGCGTGACCACATCACCCCAATTCTGGCCTCATTGCACTGGCTTCCAATTCGGTTCCGAATTGATTTTAAAATCCTTTTATTTGTTTTTAAAGCAATAAATGTGCTGGCTCCGGCCTATACAGCAGAACTCCTCCATCGCTACACCCCAGGCAGAGCATTAAGGTCGGTTGACCAGCTGCTGCTGCTAGTGCCCAAGACCAGGCTCAAAACCCGAGGGCACCGAGCCTTCGCAGCAGCAGGCCCCAGGCTCTGGAACACTCTGCCCCTCCATGTGAGGTCGGCCCAGACCCTAGGGGGTTTTAAATCTACTCTTAAAACACACTTCTTCTCCCTGGCCTTTTAGTCAGAGCGGAGCACGACTCCTGACTTTTCTCTGTGTTTTTTATATATCTGTTGTAATTTATTGTCTTTTATTGTGAATGTAATAATGTGTTTTTAAGTGATTGTAGTATTTATTACCTGTACAGCACTTTGGCCCGACCAAAAATCGCTTTTAAATGTGCTTTATAAATAAACTTTGATTTGATTTGACCACAATACTTTATATATCTTAGCATATTCATACACACTGCATACATACTGTTCATACTGCTCACAGGCTGCTGTGTATATCTAGTGTATTCATGTGTTTATTCATCATTCAATTAATGATATCTTTTATTCTGTAGATTGTGTACATTACTTTTCACTTTACTGCTTGTTGCACTCCTGGTTAGAAGCTAAACTGCAATTACAATAAAGTTGAATCTAATCTTAAGCAGGAACACATGTATTTACTTAGTACATATCTGACATTACCGATTAAACACATTTGTGCATTCTTTATAAATGCAAACTGGTCAAGACCACTGACGGAAGTAGTTTTGAAAAGTAGTGGTTCTGTCTTTTACATGTAGGATTCAACCCCCCTTGTATTGATTTGTTTTCAAATGAACAGACACTTGAGTCATTCATTTGTAGTGATATAATAAGTGTGGGATTTCTATTGCATCCACTTCATCTGCAACGAAGAACGCCAACGCAATTTTCGCCATTGCAAACCGAGTCAAGCCGACTCCGAGCTGTCCGACTTCAGGCGAGCTTTTTGAGACCTCCCCCGGCTGCAATCGGCTATTCTCGTCTACTTTCGAGGCGAGCCGCAGCTCATCTCAAACAAGCCTAATGTTTTGTGTTAAACTCACAGCCCACTGAGCAACACGGGAGCTTTGTGGGAACATGAAACATAAACTGAGTTTCCTGCAGATGTTATAATCTTTACCTCATTTACCTCAAAACACACTTTATTTGACACAGTCTATAGCAGGAGGCTCAATCTGATAGGAGGATAATCAAACAGCATTTAGTTTAACAAATGGATTCAGGCTTAATCGTTCTTCATGCAGTCATTAAGATGTCAGTGCTGATGCAAAAATAATCTGAATCGGCCGTGGGCTGTTGCGTATTATCTATCCACCTTCATTAATATGATCTAAAAACAGAGTTAAATAAGAGTGAGATGAAGCCAAGAGCTAATTGTCCTACAGTTTACAACTTGATTTTTATCCTGAAAGGGCAATTGACGACCTGCATTGCTTTTCATCTAACTAAAGCTTTCATCCAACTTACATAAGTGCATTCAGTCATGATGAAGATACAAACTCGAAACAGCCAGAGTCCTGCAGGTACATTAACTTTCAATAAACCAAAGCTAATGCACCATGAACTAGAAGCACACCTCCGCCAAGGGCTGTTTCAATAAGTGAAATTGTGTTTATCCGCTTTGTGATTCAGATCTGCTACGAAATAAAAAACCACTCTTCCTTTGCCCATGCTTCACTCTTCCTGTGAGTTTCATGAAAATAGGGTCTGTAGATTTCACTGGGTGGCAGTAGCTCAATCTGTAGGGACTTGGTTTGGGAACAGAAGGGTCACCAGCATGCGTGTTTGTGCATATCTGTATTCGGACCTGATCTGGAAAGGTCCTACGCGTGTGTGTGTGTGTGTGTGTGTGTGTGTGTGTGTGTGTGTGTGTGTGTGTGTGTGTGTGTGTGTGTGTGTTGTGTGTGTGCGCATTTTGTTGTGTGTGTGTGCCGGTGCGTGTGTGATGTGTGTGCATGTGTGTGCATTTGTTGTGTGTGTGTGTGTGTGTGTGTGTGGGTGTGTGTTTGTGTGTGCGCATTTGTTGTGTGTGTGTGGTGAGTGTGTGAGTGTGTGTGCATGTGTGTGCATTTGTTGTGTGTGTGTGTGTGTGTGTGTGTGTGTGTGTGTGCGCATTTGTTGTGTGTGTGTGTGCGTGCGTGTGTGAGTGTGTGTGCATGTGTGTGCATTTGTTGTGTGTGTGTGTGTGTGTGTGTGTGTGTGTGTGTGTGTGTGTGTGTGTGTGTGTGTGTGTGTGTGTGTGTGTGTGTGTGTGTGTGTGTGTGCATTTGTTGTGTGTGTGTATACAATAACGAAGTAGAAAACTGAATATCCCTTCTTTATCTTTGCCTTATTATGGAGAGGCATTCGTCTAAAAAATCATCACAAAAACATAACTTCCTTCACCAAGTTACTAACGATCATTTCCTTAATTAACCTGTTAAGCCCTGAGCCTGTTTTTCAGGTCTTAGGCTCGAAAATGACATTCCCAGAACAAATTACCACATCTTCCCTTCTAAAAGGGTTACATTAATAATCTTTTTTCTCAAAGCAAGGATAAACCTGTGAGTTGGATGTATAAGTGTCAGAATCAATATAGATGTTTTTATTTTAAAGTAAATTCAGATTGAACACAGTAAAAAAATGTAAATTATAGTTATTTTTTACTTACTTACGTATAGTGAAAACCACCCTTGGATGATGGGTTAGTAGACTAAAAGCTTTAGGAATCCAAACTATAACATATAATAAGTACCCTGTATCAAGATTGATGCAAAACAAGTGACATTTGACCTTTTTAGAGAGGTTTAGCACAAAAAAACACTTCTGGGGTCATTTGGGTGGATTTTCTATATCTCTGGCCCCCCTTGGTCGATTTTGATGATGGACATCTCTTTTTAACCGTTAGAGCCAATGGAATCGAGGGGAACTCCCACATACACACACGTTACCAAATAAGGAGTGAGAGTGATGCGTAGCCAAAACCGGAAGCTGTGATAACTCTGGTAGCTACCATTAGCAGCTAATTTTTATTCTCAGATTTTTACATAAAAATTGAAATATGGATTATAAATCATTTTTTCAAAGTGACAGACACATTGGATTAACCTATGGATTAACCCTCAGCAGCGTTTATATCGTTTTAATGCCATTGAACACGACTTTTGATCAGATTGACAGCTAAGGTGAGACGATGTCCCGTTTTTGCTCCGTAATGCTAAGTGTTGTGATGTCTGTGTTTGCTTCCCCTGTCGCGAGTTCTGATCGCTCAGTGACGATACTATACCTATAATCTGTGGAGTCTCAGCTTTAATCGGATATCTTATATGTGCAGCTACGATAAGTAATAATGGTATCTTTATCTTGAGTTCTGTGCCAAGTGCGTTAAAATGTTTCGCTCAGGGGTCATTTAGACGCTTCTTATGAGACTTGTGTTTTGTTTTGGTAAAAATGGTTCATATCGTCAGTTAGCTGAGATTCTTCCCGTTAATCTGGTATAACACATTAATAGGTTTTTAAATATTAAGAAGCCTGAGACACAGTGTCGTGAAAAAAAACTACCCGCCAGACCCGGATTAGGGTCCTCTCAGGCTTAACAGGTTAAGTCATCAAAAATAAATGTTAATAAAAGCGCAACTAATACAGATTTCTCACACTGACATTGGATTCTACCCATTCCAATGTTTGAGAAAAAGTCACTCTGTGTAGCTCTGCTTTAACAGTTGAGGCTGCAGATACCAACCATATAATGAGAACCATTAAAAAACTGCTTCTCGAGCGTTTTTTTATTTAGAGTGACAGACCTCGACAGCTTTTGGCTACAGAGAAAGAAGAATGTTTGCGCCAAAGTGCCAAGTACCCACCCTGAGACACTCAGTCTAATTCCCCTGGCTCCACTGTGCCAGGCTCTGTCTCACTGCCTTACATAAAACACACACACATAAATCTTAACACACTAAACTATACGGGCATGCACTTACACGTACAGTTGTAACTCACATATATCTACACATTTTTTACATATTTAAAAGGTACACCATACCTAGTGAGGGACACAGCACACACCTGTCATTACATTCTAGTTAATATTATGTTGTGGTGTATTTTCTGAGATGTAGTTCTCACCGGGACACCTCCAGCAGCAGGAGGAGGCGGCAGCGAGGAGTTTCAGTGGCTGCTATATGACCCAGAGTCCCAAACACACGCTCTGCAGCGATCACATCGTTCATGGTCACCTGAGGTAGAGACACACGAGAAGATATTTGATTGAATTGTAAAGTTACTCCATAAAGACAAAAATAAAGGTTTCAGGACCATGTCGTCAAAAGTTAAAGTCCCTGCACAAAAGGAAAACCCTGTACTGTGTTTTATATAAGGGAAGTTCACAAATGCACAAATGGGGGATGAGACAATACAATCTGAAAAAAAGGTAAGAATCAAGGAACGGCAGGTATACTAATGTTTTTCTTGGATGCCATTAGATCCCACATATTACTCCTTTAACACGAGAACCGCCAACGGGTACATTTTACCCACAGCTGATTCTTGATTGTATGTAACTTTTTTTCAATAAAATATCAAGTCTCCCAGTCCGTGACTTTTCCTGAAAGTGTGTTATGTAGCACCCTCTGTTGTTAACAATTGTCAATATGAAGTCAGATTGAAAAAATGGCCCAACAAATTGCCATTTATACCCATCAGCGCCAGCGGGTAATATTTACCTCATAGAAAATGCAGTGATCTCGCGCAAAAACATAAACATGACGTGTTGCTATAGCAATGCCTGTTGTTTACTGCGGTTCCTTGTAGAGAGAGATAGAGAGATGGAGAGATGGATAGATAGATAGAGATATATAGATAGATAGTTATGGATAGATCGATAGATAGTTATAGATAGATAGATCGATATATAGAGAGACACTTTGCACATAACTCACGGTAGCGATCTTTCATACTACTGCACAAACTAGATATCATATGAAAGCTGAGAGTCCACAGATTATTATGTATGGTATACAGCGACCCCTGGCGGTTCAAGTGTTAAGGACAAGTTTGACATTTTGAAAGATTATAATTTGTTCGCTGGCGTAGAGTTGGATGCAAAGGTTTTGACATGTTGTATTGATTAGACAAACAAGGCATGGCAATTGGAGAACCATACAGATGGCTAGCTAGCTATTTATTCTACGTTTTTTATAAGTAAGGTTAACTCAAGTAGCCTTACATTTACCGGTCAAACGTTAACGAACTAAAGTGGTATCAATGTTTTCATCTGACTCCCCAAAAACATTTTCTCATTCACACTTAGTTGCTTCTAGACTGTTAAACACCTGAACTAAGAACATCCATAACATTCACCTGTTTGCAACTTACAAATTATGTATCACTTGTATATAGACTCTTATGGCACTACTTTTATTTTATTTGTATTTACTTGCACTATTTTATTGTGTTGCACTGTTGGAGTGCGACCTATCATGTGACCTACGATTGTCATCGACATATCTACACTGTAGCTATGTACGAGTGACAATAAAAGCCTTAAATCTTGAATCTTGAAAAAAACATGCCAGTGCATTCCAGGCTCACCTCCTGGCCGTTGATCCTCTGCAGGTTGAAGTGGTGCAGGCGGTAGATGAGGAAGGAGCGCCACAGAGCCAGGCTGGCCACCGGGTTCCCCCCCTCGTGGATGGTCAGCTGGTCCAGACGCCTCACCTGAGCCAGAGCCGCCAGCTGAGGCAGACGACAGATGTTGGTTTCCTGGAAGATCATGTGCTGCAGGAAAAGAAACAGGCTGGTTTCAGCGGAGTAGATCTTTGGTAAATATTCGCTGACATCACAAACTCTGCCACAATACGATTTTTGATTCGATTCAGGGGCTAAATTGACAATTTTTTTACTTTTTAAATACAAATTACAACAGTAAAATATGCCAGATTTGTCATGTTGAATTATTCTTATCAGTTAAGAATCTTAAACTAATGTCGTGTCTTAAAGATGATGGTATGTATCAATGTTATCTAATGGGAAGTGATGAGAAGAGACATTACATTATTACATTACATGTTACTTGTTAGACGCTTTTATCCAAAGCGACTTACATACTCAATACTGTGGGCAATCCCCACAGGAGCAATTTGGGGTGAAGTGTCTCAGGGACACAACGACATGCTGACTGCAGTGGGGTTTGAACCTGTGACCCCCTGTTCCGAACACCTACGTGTAATGTTGTGACATACTATTTAGTCCGGAGTTGTGGATACCCGGAATGTGATATGTGTGACACCAGTTATTAGGTAGTACAGAGCGGGTATAAAGCACAGTTAACGATACTCGCTGTCTCCTGAGTTGTCTATAACAAAGCAAGATACACATACCAAATGACAACACTACACTACGCACCACCCACTGCGCCACACGCCTCCTGAGACAACTGGTCATGAGCACCTCAAAATATCTGCCAAGATCGATGATGTAAATAGAAAAATGTACATTTTTTTAATGTGCTGCTCTAGTCCAGTGTGGTCCGCGGACCACTGGTGGTCCGTGAGCGCCCCCTAGTGGTCCGTGAGTATATTGGTAACATTTCACATTTTAAATAAATAAATACATTTAAGTTTTCAGCACTTTCGCGGGAATGGAGCGAGCTTCGATTGCATGATATAGCCCAGCGCAACACCTTCATCACACATGTTGCCACTTGTTTGTACCATTTTCAGGCGATTTGCAAAAAACGATGTGTTTTTGGATATTTGTGGAGTTAGGTGGTCCGCGAGTGTTTTTTTATTGGTTAAGTGGTCCTTGGTATGAAAAAGTTTGAGAAACACTGATCTAGTCCTACAAGATCTATTGCCTGATTTACGAAATGGATCAGTGGATTCAGTGGATGCCAGAACAAGGATTATTTGAGAGAGAGATGGCCGGTTCCACGAGCCAACACCTCAAAAAGCTTAACTCATTGTGATATGTCAAATACTAACATGATTATTATATTTTGGTCTTCTTCAACGTTATCCAATGGCTCATTATGATTGTTAGAGCCATTTCCTTTCATCATTATGGTTTCAATGTTTGGCTTTATAATATAAAGAGTAAACTTTTAACTATTTGTTTTAGTGAGTCACACTTCATTTTAAAAGATGGTTAATTTAAAGGGGACCTATCATGCAAAATGCACTTTTGTACGTCTTTTATACATGAATACGTGTCCCCGGTGTGTCAGAAAACACAAGCCTCTCTCTTTTCCTCCGTACCCAAATCTCTAAAAACGGGGCTGCAACGGATCTGATCCAGATTTGAATTTGTCTGACGTCAGAAACGAGGAGCTCCGCCTATATGGCCAACTCTCCACCTATCAGGGGAATGGGGGGTTGGGCCACGGCCATTGCCGCTCGAAAGCGCTGGAGACGCTGTAGTACATATGCCAGGCCTGTAAGGTGCGCTGTAGTCTGCAGCAAAAGCAGATTCAGCCCTTACAAAAACAGGGCTGGAAAAGAGCAAATAGAGCGAAATGAGGCATGGCTAAAATGATGTTTGGTATTTTGAAAAAAAAAAACTTCACAGACATGTTTTATATAGGTATGGCCCTACAATATATTATTCAAATATAGTCCACTTTAAGTCTCACTTATTTGTTGTGAAATGTGCGCTGTCAGGTATGACGTGCATGTCTATATGTCTATCTATGGCATGACAATGGAACACAGCTGAGTGAGGGAGTGATTAGACGGGATTATTTTTGTTCCCTTTTGATACGGAGAACTTTTAGTTACTTTGAAGCGAGGAAGTTTGTCATGTGTGTAAGAATACATCTGATGTGATTCAACGCTACAACGATCTCCGCAAAGTTTGTTTGGAAGCAAAGAGAGGCGCGTCATAACCCACAACCCCGATAGAGAAAAGTGGCTATAAAATGTACAAAACGGATTAAATCGCTACGACAATGACAGTGCCCTTACCGATAGATTGGGGAACTTGACCCTAATTCGCGGCAGTGTTGGTATGATGGCGTCAAAGTTGATGTAGCGGAAAGTTATAACAGTGACAGCGCTGGCGGTCTGGACCCCCCAGCCTCGCTCCAGGGCCTCCAGGGCTCCGGGGCCGAACAACCGCAGCGTCTCTCCGTCCAGCTCCGCCAGGTGACTGTCGGAGAGAGAGAGGCTCTGCACACTGCCCGCCTCCACCAGCCTGCAGAATATACACAGAAACACACTTTGTTAACCAGCCCTGATGAGCACAAAATACTTTAATAGTAATAATAATAATAAAGCTTTATTTATATAGCACTTTTCATACAACACATGCAGCTCAAAGTGCTTTACAAAATGACACATCACAAGTTCAAAATAAACAACAAGAAATTCCCCTCAGATTACTTGTTAAGAACTTTACAGGAAAATATAAAATGTAACAGGTTAATCGACACAAGGAGGTCAAATGTATGATAATACAAATTAAATAAATAATGGTTTCTCTAACAGACACAAGACAACTGAGTCAATCGCAACAATATAAAATATAAAACCCCCTAAAACAAAGTGAACATATAGGTACAACAGAAATGAAAAAAAGGTAATAGTAATAAAATGCCATAATTCTAATAAAGGTTAAACGATTAAGAAATAACAAAAGACCAACACAAAAATATATATTGCTATTGAAGCATGTTAGATTAATCAAATCAGATAAAATCCTTTAATAGTGACCGTTTATATACAGAACCGGGGCGGTGGTGAAGTCGATAGGGACTTGGCTTGGCAACTGAAAGGTCACCAGTTCAAGACCAAGTGCTACCGAGGTGTCCCTGAGCAAGGCACCGTTCCCTACACTGCTCCCCGGGCGCCGTTCAAAATGGCAGCACACTGCTCCTAACACAGGATGGGTCAAATGCAGAGAAACTATTTCCCCACGGGGATTAATAAAGTATATCAAATCAAAAGAACCAAAAAGGCCACGAATTACAGTAAACACAACAACCGGATTAATTTAGTAGTACAGCCTGAACAAATAAACCAGTGACAGACAGGGGATATTACACTCAATTATATTTAATTGACACATTACTCTTTACATACCAAACGAGAACCTCCATGCACCTCAAATTAAAGCATTCCTTAATGAAATGTCAAGGGGAAATGTCAAGGCATAAAATGGGAAGGGGAGGGTGTATTAAAGCGGACATATCGTGCTAACAAACACACTTTGTTAACCAGCCCTGATAAGCACAAAATACTTTAATAGTGACCGTTTATATAATGTATCAAGTTCTTAGGCCACAGGATATCATAGTTCTGACTTGTGGGAAGACCCAATACTCAAAAAAAGGGGGGTAAAAACTTGACAAAGGTATATTCAAATGAAATAACATTGCATGGCAGCAGGTGATTTCTACCCTTATTATGTCTCGCCCGGTCCACTACTGACTTGATGATTTAATAGTATACAAACTCGGCATTAAATAAGCTGTTTTTATCCAAACTTGTAAACTTGGCGACACTAACACCTGTCTTAATTAATGAAGTATAGCATAAACACAATAATACAGTAGCAAACAAAAAATCTTAGCATAGTCCACATTTGGAAAATATATGCAACATTTTACAAAAATGATTTTTACAACTTTTCTAATCTGTTAGGCCAACGTTAACATCTATTTTCAAATGTAATGTGTGCTAAAGTGGCTCTTATCGCTTTGCTCACGTGTTTGATAAAGCTTGCATTGTGCCAAGAGAAAGAAAAGCCACTTTGCAACAGAACATGCAAGAGTCTAGCCAATGTCCTATTTGTCCGGCGTAATTGCCTTCTATTCTTCAGGACAGTTGAAGTGCCCTCCCCTGATAAGAGAGTCGTGAGAGTGGGGTTACTGGGCGAGTCTGAAGGAGACGTTAATCTCCCTGTGTGTGCAAAGCCCTCTGGATCAGGAGGACATCAGATGGCAACACGCTACCCAACTCTGATCATTTTGATTTCAGCACGCCAACAAGCTTATCGCCCCTATTCATATTTCACACCCTTCCAATCTGTCCGCAGCAGAACGCCACAGTGGTTAGAGGACTAATCCTTTGATTGCAGAACTCAAATCCAAGATTCTTGTTGAGACCAATTTTTAGAAAGTGTGTTGGAGTCTGTAGATAAAAGGTGGACACATCAGGAAACAACATAAAGCTGCTCTTTGTTTGGAAATGAGAGGTGACCCCTCTCTGTACCGGACACAAGGAACAGTTTATCATCATTTAGCAGCAAAAAGAGCAGACAAACAATTTCAGTTCAGGAGAAACATCAGAGAGACAAAAAGGGAGCATGCATAGAGACAGAGAACTTGCTCAGCACAGATGAGTTTGCAAGTAGTCACTTTCTCTGATTTATCTTCGTGTAAAAGACAGGTGAGTGAGCCTCAGGAGACGGGTTAGTGCTACAGGACCAGTTCAGAACACAGCTGTAAGCCTCTGGGAACGTTTTGGTGTGCGTGTGTGTCTGTGTGAGGTCTGCTTGTAAGAGTATACAGTGTGACATAACTCAAAGTCTTTTTTTGAGGCCAAGAGTTTAGTCAGTTTGAAATACCCTTTGGGAGCTGCGTGACAAAAAAGCCACAAATTACAGTAAACACAACAACCGGATTAATTTAGTAGTACAGCCTGAACAAATAAACCAGTGACAGACAGGGGATATTACACTCAATTATATTTGATTGACACATTACTCTTTGCATACCAAATGAGAACCTCCATGCACCTCAAATGAAAGCATTTCTTAATGAAATGTCATGGGGAAATGTCATGGTATAAAATGAGAAGGGGGGGTGTCTTAAAGCGGACATATCGTGCTAACATGAAAGTTCACTCGTGTAAATAAAGCTTTAATGTTCAGAAAACATATTATTGTTCTTGTTACTTCTTTGTAAATACACCTGTCTCTTTAAGCCCCCTGCCAAAAAAGTACCTCCTCTGAGTGGAGATACTCAGAGGGGGGGGGGGGTTATTGTAATCAGTCTGCAAGGGATATTTGGGGAGCCAAATCTGAATAGCTGACTTGAAAACTGACTTTTTTTTAGATGTTTAAGATACCTGAATGTATGTGCACAACCTCGAGAAAGTGAATTTAAATTGTTGTCATCCTTTCTGAATTATTACCAAAAACCACCTGCCAGACTCCGCCTTAAAACACCTCTGATGGCATAGAAAACTATTGCCCCAAAGACCATGATTACAAAACACACATCTGTGAGACCGAAAGCAATGATAGAGTCAAGGACTTGGACAACACACTGCGCTTCCAAGTGCAGCTACAAAAACAACAACATATAAGTATGTGATCTCAAAATATGAGTGCAGTCTTTAAGATAATGAAATGTGCATTAAAACAGATTGATTAAGAGCAGCTGTGTTACTTTATAAACATTAAAGGTCCCCTATGATACTGTTTTTCATCAATATCTTATAGGTCTCAGATATATACAGAACATGTCTCTGATTGGCTGAAACACCAAACAGATCATTGCAGCATTACCCATAATCCCCTCTGTTTCAGCCCTGTTTCCAAAGTGCTGATTCTCTGTCTGTTACTTTAGATGAAAATAAGGAGCCCCTCCCCACGCCCCTCTGAGAGACATTTGGTTACAAAGAACACAATGGTGCTCTAGGAGGAGATTCAGGTGATAAGGGGGGGGGGGGGGGGGGGGTTACCTTGGTTGCTGATTGGCTAATGGTTACTCAAGCCAACACATCGTTATGACATCATAAAGTGGCCAAAATCTGATCAGCTCATTTTCAGACAGGTTTTTTTATAGAAATGGATCAAAAAGAGAGAGAATCTTTGTTCCTGAAACTTTCAGAGTCTCTTTCCACAGAGGGGACACATGTTGACGTAGAAGAGACATGAAGAAGAGGGGACACATGTTGATGTAGAAGAGACATGAAGAAGAGGGGACACATGTTGATGTAGAAGAGACATGAAGAAGAGGGGACACATGTTGATGTAGAAGAGACATGAAGAAGAGGGGACACATGTTGATGTAGAAGAGACATGAAGAAGAGGGACACATGTTGATGTAGAAGAGACATGGAGAAGAGGGGACACATGCTGATGTAGAAGAGACATGAAGAAGAGGGGACACATGTTGATGTAGAAGAGACATGAAGAAGAGGGGACACATGTTGATGTAGAAGAGACATGAAGAAGAGGGGACACATGTTGATGTAGAAGAGACATGAAGAAGAGGGGACACATGTTGATGTAGAAGAGACATGAAGAAGAGGGGACACATGTTGATGTAGAAGAGACATGAAGAAGAGGGGACACATGTTGATGTAGAAAATACATGAAAAGGTGGATTTTGCATAATAGGTGACCTGGTATTGAAGAAGGTTGCAAAGTCAAAAGACACTTGGTGGTAATAGAAGGGGAGGCACCAGACACTGAAAGGCTGCTTAATCATCAGGACACGCCACGCCTCCTCGTGTTAAAGTGCTGAAGGCAGTAAATCAGGACAGCAGAGCAGGAGATGGAGCGTAACGTGTACACAAGCCACGTAAAGAACGAGAGTCGCTTGTGGACGCCTGCCACCAACACACTGCACTGTGTCATGTATTGTTGTCCCATAATCACAGCTGAGACGCTGCCAGGTGGCCCTGAACACAACAGCAGCTAACAATAAGAGAGGCGGGGAAGACCTGACGAAGCGTCTGTCACGATTACATGGATCCTAGACTCTTGTAATTCAATTAGGGAGGTCTCACTTAATCCTACACGTTTTTAAAAGGGACATCTGTCATCTCTCACAACTTAATCCCCCGAAATATACGGTTTATGACATACATATGAAAGATTACTTTCCGAGCAGTCATTTCAAAGTTATTATGATCTGAGTCGGAAAAGTCTCAGCTGTGAAGAGTACAATTATTCAGAGACACAAAATAAAGTCAGATGATATACGTTAACGTTGTAAAATAACAAATCTAACTAGAGAATGCAATTCCTGAAGAAATTGCTAGTGGGAATGCTTCATGCTGAAAAGCTGACGCTAAATTGCTATGCTGAAATGTAATGTGTAAGAAGAAAGAGAATAATTTAGATTGAAATGATACATGAACACTGGGGGCTTGAATGTGTGATGAGAGAAGAAAAGAAAGTAAAAAGGCTTGGAAAAGCAGCAGAATATTTGAACTGCAAACTTTTGAACTAACTTGATGGGGAATGATCTGTCGCCATGCCAACGGCATTTGATGACATCCCATAATACGCTTAGATGCGTTGATGGCTGCATCGTTACCAAACCTGTGAAGTTTTGGGCCATTTGGAGCATTTTTACTGAAGTTATGAGAAAACCGTGTTTCATGGCGGGCATTGTGTTGCCATGGCAACGGCATGTCCCGTAGATGTCTTCACGGCTGGACTGTTAGCACACGTGAAGTTTGAGCACTTTTTGAACATTTTCATAGGAGTTATAGCGACATCATGTTTTATGGCGAGGGATGCGTTTCCATGGAAACGACATATGGTGAGATCTCAGATTTGTCGTAGAACTGTTGAGGCATAGACCGGTGATATACAAGTGAAGATTGGGGGACGATTGGACCGTGTCCATTGGACTTACAGCGACATCGTGTTTCATGGCGAGTGGTCTGTCGCCATGGCAACGGCATTTGATGACACCCCATAATACGCGTTGATGGCTGCATCGTTACCAAACCTGTGAAGTTTTGGGCCGTTTGGAGCTTTTTCACTGAAGTTATGAGAAAACCGTGTTTCATGGCGAGCATTGTGTTGCCATGGCAACGGCATTTGAAGAAATCTCAAAACTGTCCCGTAGATGTCATCACGGCTAGATTGTTAGCACACATGTGAAGTTTGAGCACTTTTTGAACATTTTCATAGGAGTTAATGTATAGCGACATCGTCTTTTATGGCGAGGGATGCGTTTCCATGGAAACCGCATATGATGACACCCCATAATAGACGTAGAGCTGTTGAGGGCAGGACCATTAACCTTTATCTGAAGTCTGCTGCTCTGAGCATGTCAGTTGGAGTTATGACATCATCGTGTTCCATGACACAGGTGTTTATATTTGAGCTAACGAGGTGTCCAGAGATCAAAGGCTTCCATTGTTCTGAATGAGAGATAAACCTCTTACATGTGAACGTTTTGTGGAAGAACCGTAACAGATATCGGTGAAATTTGAAAGCGTGAAGCATCTCAAGGACCTTGAGTATCTGAAGTGTGCTTTTTGTGTACTTTCGGGTCAATAATGTGTTTTTTTTGGCAGATTAACTAAAGGTATGCGGCTGCTGCTGTGAGGAAATATCAGCCTGAAATTACAATGGGCTTTAATGGAGACATGTTGAAAGGTTTAAAAATGATGTGTGAGAAGTGTAGGGTTTGGGAATAATGGCAGGTTTAAAAAAAAAATATGAAGGCGAATTTCAAACTGTCCACCACTCTAACTCTGACTTCACGCACTCTACCTTAACGAGCTGCGCAATGTTAAAGTTAAAATATAAAAATGGTGATGAATGATGGGCTATATCTCGGGAATTATGAAAGTTATGAATGAGAAAAGTAATAGCAATCGATTCCCGACCGAGCTGAACAGGCGGAATAATAAAGAATTGTGTGCGTAGAAGAACAGATATGAGACGTAATGTACCTGTTTGGACCCAGTGGTGGCCCCAATGCCCCACCTGTGCTGGATTCACTTGTCCCATATGTGAAACCCATTGTAACAAATCTGGGTGTACGGATTGATCGTGATTTTAAACTGGACAAACAGATCAATTCTGTGGTAAAATCCAGCTTTTCTCAGCTAAGAATTGTACTAAAGGTCAAGCCTTTCCTTTCTTTTAATGACTTTGAGAGAGTAATACATTGTTTTATATCCACTAAACTGGATTACTGCAATGCTCTGTACATTGGAGTAAGCCAGGCTTCCATGTCTCGCCTACAGCTGGTCCAGAATGCTGCTGCACGCCTCCTTACAAGGACAGGCAGAAGTGAACATATTACGCCTGTACTCGCCTCTTTACATTGGCTACCAGTCAGTTTTAGAATACAATTTAAAATGTTATTGTTTGCACACAAAGCCCTAAACGGTTTAGCCCCACCGTACCTGGCAGATCTTTTAAAACCATACACACCCACACGGTCACTGAGGTCTGCTAACAGACGACTTCTGGTCGTCCCTAAATCGAGGTTAAAACAGCGAGGAGCCTTTGCTGTTGCAGCTCCAAAATTATGAAACGAATTGCCCCTCCAGGTTAGACTTGCTCCAACTCTGCCTGTTTTTAAATCTCGTTTATAAACCCACTGCTGTTCCCTTGCATTTACAGACCAGGCATGGCACTTTTTTCATTTAATCATTTAATTGGCGATGAATACTTAAAACTTTAAAAATGTGTCAAGCGTAACAGTGCCAGATTTAGCTTTGAGCTCATTTCCATCCGCAGTCCCGACTTGTGCTTTTACATTTGGGTTTTTATCTTACTAGTGTTTTGTATTGTTTGGAGGAGAGTTTTTCAGTCTGTGGCTTCTGATCTGGTTTCATCGTCTCGTGTTTTACATTTGTTTCATGTCCTGTCTGTTTTTTATGTATTTATGCTATGTTTTTTATACAGTTGATGATGTACAGCACTTTGTTCAACTCTGTTGTTTTTAAATGTGCCATAGAAATAAAGTGGATTGGATTGTGTGTCAAATGCAATTGGCAGTTTTCCAGACGTTTTAAAACATGAAAATAATCATCGATATTGTTCCAAATTCCCGAAACTACAAAATAAAACACAACTTAGATTTATTAAACTGTCTCTAAAGGGGCCCTATTATGGATCATATTCATATGTTGTGCCTCCACTGTGACGTGTATACAGGCTTTAATGTTCAAAAAGGTCTTCATCATTTCCAAAGTGTCTTTTTACGATCTAAGTTTTGAAAACAAATGCTTCATGTTCAGTGTAGAGCAGATGTGAGTGCTAAAGACTGTAAACTCCTGATACCCTATATCTATAGACCACCCAAATACTGTGCAAGCTTTTTTGATGACTTTACTGAACTGCTGTCTATAGTGTGTATTGACTTTGACCGTCTAGTCATTGTTGGTGATTTTAACATCCATGTTGACAACCCCCAGGACAGAGGGGCTAAAGAACTGTTTTGTGTTCTTGATAGCTATGGACTGACTCAGCATGTGACGGTGCCCACGCACAATCAGGGGCACACTCTGGACTTAATTATCTCAAAGGGTCTGAATATCTCTAAGGTTGTGGTGACTGATGTTGTACTCTCTGACCATTCCTGTGTTTTCTTTGAGAGCGCTATTTCTGTTCACAAAAATGTTCAAAAAGAGGTAACCACAAAGCGATATTTAACTGAAAATACTAGGGAAATGTTTACTCAGAATTTCTCTTCCACACTTGCCCCTGCTAACATCTCAGTAAATGAGCTAGTAGATCATTTTAATTCAAAAATTAAAAATGTTATAGATGCCATTGCTCCAACTAGGTTAAAGGAAGTGACTGGGAAGAAAATATCTCCATGGAGAAAGGCCATGAGCGTGAGAACAGAGAAAAGAGAGTGTCGAAAAGCTGAACGCAGGTGGCGAAAAACAAATCTCCAGGTTCACTTTGAAATCTATAAAGAGAGACTTGGCCTTTATAATTTGGAATTGAAAAACGCACGACAATCGTTCTTCTCTGACATCATTACCAAAAACAAAAACAACGCACGTACCTTGTTTGCTACCGTCGACAGACTAACTAACCCCCCAGTGTCAGTAGCCTCTGAATTTCTATCCACCAGGGCCTGCAATGAATTTAGCTCCTTCTTCACTGACAAAATTCAGAAAATCAGACAAGCAGTCAGTGCCTCTGCATCAGGAACAGCAAATGTGTTGTCCCTATGTCCACCTAACATCAATTCAAACACCATGACACAATTCCATCAGATTAATGATAAAAACCTAGAGGACATTATTCAACTTCTGAAATCCTCCTCCTGCTGCCTTGATATTATTCCAACAGGATTTTTCAAAGATGTTTTGCCTTGCATGGCCTCAGATCTACTTCATATAGTAAACAAATCTCTTCACTCAGGTATTTTTCCACAGGCCCTGAAAACTGCAGTCATTAAACCGCTCTTAAAAAAGAATAATCTAGATGCTTCAGTAATGAACAATTACAGGCCCATATCAAACCTCCCATTTCTAGGTAAAATCATTGAAAAAGTTGTTTTTCAACAGTTGAGTAATTTCTTGCATTTAAATAACTGTTTTGATGTGTTCCAGTCAGGCTTTCGTCCAAACCACAGCACTGAGACTGCTCTTGTAAAGGTCTTTAATGACATCCACTTAAACACAGACAGTAGCAGAACTTCAGTGTTAGTATTATTAGATCTTAGTGCTGCGTTTGACACTGTTGACCACAACATATTACTCGACCGACTGGAAAACTGGGTGGGACTTTCGGAAACAGTTCTAAATTGGTTTGAACCCTACTTAAAGGACAGAAACAACTTTGTTTCTATAGGTAAATACACATCTGAGTTGACAAATATGACATGTGGGGTACCTCAAGGCTCCATCTTGGGGCCTCTTCTCTTTAATGACTACATGCTACCACTGGCTCAGATAATGAAGAACAACAAAATAAGTTACCATAGCTATGCAGATGACACACACATTTACGTGACAATTTCACCAGGAGACTATGCTCCAATTCAAACACTGAGTAAGTGCATTGAACAAATCAATGACTGGATGTGTCAGAACTTTCTCCAATTAAACAAAGATAAAACTGAGGTAATGGTTTTTGGAGCCAAGGCAGAACGTATCAAAGTTAGCGCTGAGCTTCAGTCTGCAATGTTCAAAACAACAGATAAAGCCAGAAATCTAGGTGTAGTCATGGACTCTGACCTGAGTTTCAACAGTCACATTAAAACTGTTACTAAATCAGCCTACTATCACCTAAAGAATATATCTAGGATTAAAAGACTAATGTCACAGCAGGATTTGGAAAAACTTGTCCATGCTTTTATCTTCAGTAGACTGGACTACTGCAATGGTGTCTTCACAGGTCTCACTAAAAAATCTATTAGAAAGCTGCAGCTAATTCAGAACGCCGCTGCTCGAGTCCTCACTGACACTAAGAAAGTGGATCACATCACTCCTGTTCTGAAGTCTTTACACTGGCTTCCTGTGTGTCAAAGAATAGATTTCAAAATACTGCTGCTGGTTTATAAAGCACTGAATGGTTTAGGCCCAAAATACATTTCTGACCTCCTGCTAAATTATGAACCATCCAGATCTCTCAGGTCTTCAGGGACTGGTCAGCTTTCTGTCCCCAGAGTCAGAACTAAACATGGTAAAGCAGCGTTCAGTTATTATGCTCCAAATATCTGGAACAAACTCCCAGAAACCTGCAGGTCCGCTGCAACTCTGACTACTTTTAAATCCAGGCTGAAGACTTTTCTTTTTGTCGCTGCTTTTAATTGAACTATTCATATCTTAGACTGCACTGTAACTTTTATCCATGTACTTTTTTTCTTTTAATGTTTAATTGACTGCCATGTATTTTTTTCTTTTAATGTTTATTTTATTAGCTTTTCTTTTTAATGACTGATTTTAAATGCCATTTTCTTAATCTCTTTCATTTTTTGTAAAGCACTTTGAATTGCCTTGTGTTGAAAAGTGCTATATAAATAAACTTGCCTTGCCTTGCCTTACCCTCCCACCATCATGGGGAGAAATCATGCTTTTGTCTGGAAACCCACCTGTTCAGGGTGTCAGCACATCTCTTTATTAAACAAATGTATGAATAGTACAAAGGCCTCCTCACACGGTGACCAACACCACGATTGGATTTCTGGGTAATAACTCAATCTCTTATTATTGCGTTATTCATCGTTTTTTCTTTTTAGTCACATATTCTCTCTTTCTAGTTACTGCTGGTGCCAGGGTTTGTAATGGCCCTTGGTATTTTGTCATTCAATACAAGCCAAAGCAATACAACTCGCATCTCAAAGGAGTGAGGTATCGCGTGAGTCCAGCTCCTCACCATAACCTGTTAGGCCACATGACTGAGGTTATAATAGACCCTGTAAAGGAGAGCCGCTGCCATTCAGGGATTGTGCTTCGAGACATTTTCATTGCAGTAAAAGCCCCGTTGGAAACATGTAATTATGGTGCATGGCCACTTTAATCTCAGCCTTCACTTTCATAACTCCTCCAGACCTGGGTCACAGTCAGGGCAGGAGTGATATGTCCTCACATTCAACCTAGCTTGTTATAAACAGTGGATCTTAAGGATGTATGTCCTCAACTGATTTGACCAGGGAGCTCACAAAGCTCTGCAGCAGCCAAAACACACACCTCCTAGATTAACTCAAATGTGTTTTAAAGAATATTTCAATATGGGGGGTTGGACAGCGGCTCTTCTTCCTCCGCAGGCTGAGGAGGTTCAACATGGACTCCAGGATACTCTGCCACTTCTACAGGTGCACCATAGAGAGTATCCTGACTGGCTGCATCACGGCCTGGTACGGCAGCTGCACCGCCCTCAATCGTAAGGCTTTACAGAGGGTGGTGAAAACTGCACACAACATCACCAGGACGGAGCTGCCGTCCACGGAGGATCTTTACTCCCAGCGGCTCAGGAAGAAAGCCCTCAGGATTATAAAAGACCCCCATCACCCCAGCCACAAACTGCTCTGTCTGCTGCCGTCTGGCAGGCGCTACCGCAGCATCCGGACTAAAACCACCAGACTCAGGGACAGTTTCATCCCACAGGCTATAAGACTGTTAAACACCTGAACTGTTGAAACAACATCCACAATATTCATCTGGCTGCTACTTAAAAATGATTTATCTATTTACCTAATATATCATATTTCAATGACTTGAATATAGACTCTTATTGCACTATTTCACTTTTTTAAACAATTTTCTTCTTGTATTTACTATTTACTTGCACTATATTTTTCTGTTTATCTGTGTTTTGTGTTGCTCTGTTGGAGAAGCCTGTGACCTAAGATTTTCATCGACATAACTACACTGTAGCTATGTTCGTTTGACAAATAAAGAACCTTGAACCTTGGATGTAGCAGCTGTTGCAGGAATCAAATCTGTTTCCAGGATGATCAGGATGAACATTTGATATGAAGCAGGTCAATGTGCCGGACACACATCATTTATTTATGTTAGAGCTAAAAATACTTTGCAGTTCATATGATTGAAACCACCTGTCAATCACTGCCTGTCACCGCTAACAAGTCAGATCTGAATCCTCTTCAGGGGAAGAGAGAACAAATCTTTTGTTGTCTTACTTAGGATCCCGTGGGCTGTTTGGACGGCTGTTGGTCCGGAGTCGGTTCTCCATTCCCATTGGCGGTCGCTCTGGTCCTGAACCTGGGCTAACCCGCCTAATGAAACAAAACAAAGCAAACAAACTCAGAACAGAGATAGCTATTTCATTCAAACACCGCTCAGATGAGATCACAGCAAGACAAGGTTAACTATTATTAACCGGTTTAAAAACTGTGATAAGTAGTTTGGTAGAAAGAAATTGCTAAAACCTCACAACAAGGTCTGTGTATTACCTTTAGATAAGATAAGATATACTTTATTGATCCAGAATTGGGCATTTCTGTTTAGAAACCATGATTTCTCGAAAGACACATTTCAGTTGAGTGTTTCAAATGTATTTATCACACACAAGACAATGAGTTCCTTCACCTTGGAGCGAAGACGGACATCTCTACACCTGATATCTCAAACACTCAGCAACTCACACCAACACATTCAAGGTTGAGAAATAGCACTACAGGTAGATGTTTTGATGTTCTACCTGGGTTCATCTGGAGACGGCTCCTGTGCGAGGCCATTGGTCTGCGCAGGGCTGTGGGCGGGGCTGTTCTCCGGACTCACTTCCTCTTTAGCACCATTTGTTGGTGGCAGCTCCAGGCTGGCCCTGACCCCCTCCCACTGCTGCGCCGCATTACGGATCGCCAGGCGCCGCTTCTCCTTCATGAACATGACACACACACACACACACACACACACACACACACACACACACACACACACACAACACACACACACACACACACACACACACACACACCACACACACACACACACACACACACCACACACACACACACACACACACACACACACACACACACACACACACACACACACACACACACACACACACACACACACACACACACACACACACACACAGAGAAGGTTTCAAGTGACAGTTCTCTTGAGCAGAACACAGAGGTCATACACAGAGCTAATGGAACCACTCTGTCCCTCTTAAATGATCACAGGCTTAATAACCTCATTAAAGTTAGATCTGAAATTCTATATGCATGTGTTAGTCCAATGTGTTTGCTCTTGTTACTGCAGCATTTGAATGCAGATCCAGCAGTAAGAGTGCCATCCCCTCCCTTTAAGAGAGAAGATGTCTGCTCATTCGTTCTTTTGATTGTTCTCTCCTGGACAGGCTGTAGTTTCGATATGCTCAGGGTTGGAATGTGCCACTCCCCGATGCTGGGGTGAGTCAGTATCTTTGGCGAGGACATTCAATATAACATATTTTCTCAACAGCCAGGATTAACGGGAGTTAGGTTACTGAGAGACAATGAGTCCTGCACAAAGACCATCTCTCAGCAGAAGACACCTCTGCAGCGAGGAGGCACATCAATATGTACCACTGCATGCACGCACACACACACACACACACACACACACACACACACACACACACACACACACACACACACACACACACACACACACACACACACACACACACACACACACACACACACACACACACACACACACACACACACACACACACACACACACACACACACACACACACCACACACACACACACACACACACACACACACACACACACACACACACACACACACACACACACACACACACACACACAAACACACACACACACACACCACACACACACACACACACACACACACACACACACACACGTTTACTGCAAAACAGTTGCATAAGACTAAAATCTTAGATCAAGCTAATAACTAATTGACAGACCCTGTTAGCTGTGTATATTTAAAAAAATCTATGTCTGAATCAAAATGTTTGTTTGTTTATTGTCCTACACAGCTTCAATGATAAAACAAATACATACGTTAAGACAAAACACGGTAAATATTTTTGAGCTTTTTCATCAAATGATGGATAAAAAATAGGACAAAAAACAAATAGGAGAACAAAGAGTTCATTATTGTCCAAATAAACACTAAACTGTGCACCAGTCGGTCCTCAGATGAAATAAAGAGTTAAGTTCGAATAGAGGGTCTTAACATGTTTCTCTTGAGTGATCGTGATGTTGTTTTAAATGTCTGTTCCCTTGTTTCTTGTCTAGAATATTTGTCCTTGTTGACGTTGCAAATGGTGCTACTGTGATGCAAGAAGAATGTCAGACTTGTTCTGACAATAAAGTATTATCATATCGTAAATATAATCTGGATCCTAAAATGATTATGGCCTTTTTAAAGCTACTCTAATATGCAACGCAATTCTATTCAAACTACAGTATGTGTAACATTCAGCTGGATGCATTAAACTCTGTTAATCACATTTCATACGCAGCAGAGCACGGGGTCGTTTCAGAGAGCTATGATACGCAGCTTCAACTAATCTTCAATAACTAACAATACAACCCCTCACTGTATTCAAAGGACGCTATTCGCTCAGAGGACACTTGTTACTACTCTCCAAGAGTAGTTCGTCAGGATCACTTGCTAAACTGTAAACGCAGGCACACAAAGACAACATGATGGGTTGAGAGCGGTACCTTATGAATGGTCTGCTTGTGACCCTCCCTCTTCCTCTCCTCCTCCTTTCGAGCCTGTACACCAGCCATGCGCCGATCCTCGTCCTGAAAGAGATAGCTTGTGCGATCAGAGAGCCGCTCCATTCATGAGTTTTGAATAATTCAGCGGAGAGGGGGGGAACCACAAGGATGGGAGAGACTCGAACACCGGTCACAGGATTATCTGTCTGATTTTCACTCTCGGATCAACCGAAGCACAGCTGTTTGGGAAAGCCGAAACTCCCAGAATGCAATGCTGCCAACACAATCTGAGTGTGCCAGCCGAGAGCCAGGGGGGTGTTCAGCTGTCTGTGACGATGCCTCTGTCGGATCAATAGTGGCAAAATCATCAGGAGCCGGGGGGGACAGATTGAGATGCTGTGTGTCGCTACTGTAAACTCATTTTGGGAGAGCAACAGCTCATAAGGGGGAAATGAGCAAATTGCAGCAGATGTTCTATGGGATTGATCAATATCTTAATGATTGCAAAGGGACCTGTAATAGCAATAAAAGATCTTCTAATGGTCTATTAGGTTGATTATTTGGTTGTTACGGTTTCAGTCAACAACAATATTTCCAGTTTAATACAAAAAAAAACATGTCAATCATATTTAAGTTCCAGAAATGTATAGATAAGAGTTGTTTTGGAGTTGTTTTTATTTAACTAATTCAGAATTATATATGCAGTCAAGGTTCAAGCTAACTGAGTTGAAATGGGAGGGCAAAAAGCATAGCTCCTAAAAATAAAAAATAGCCCTCCTGTGAGTTATCAAATGAATGACATTGTTTTTGCTCAAAGCACTAAAATCTAACAACATTATGAATAAAAACAAATATTTAGAGTTTGAAGGTAAGAACGCAATGAAGTAATGGATGGATGGAAATCTTGCCAAGTATATTCGTCTAATTTCTAGTCAATTTGTCTTTACACTCAATATAAGACCTAATAACTGAAGAGGTAACAATGCAGTGAGAAATAGGGTCTTGCATCTTCAAGACTCTTGAAAACATCTTATTTTGTATCTCAAATGAAACAAGTTTTTTAAGCTGTTGTGGTTTTTGTAAAAGATGGTTCATCTTGTTTTAACAAATACATTTTACTTGATTTAAAAAAAAAAAAAAAAAAATAAAATTCTTATTGGAAAATCAACAACTAACATCAGAAAACTGAAAGCTTTTGAGCATTTCAGGATTATATTGTAACACAACATTTACTGATCCTGGTAAGATATAGTTCAACATTAGTTTTACCAGCTAATCACAAAAATCCCGTCTTATTTAAAAAAATCTACCAAGCAAATGTTTACTTGTTCTATTGGCAGATTGTTTTATTTATTACAAGTGAAAACACCTTGTTTTCATTATTCTTTTACTTGATTTTGGAGCAGCATTTTGTTCCAGTGCAGGGGCTGAAATCATACAAATACAGAAAAACTCACAAAAGAAAAACAGAAAGATAAAATAAATATCAAGTACATATGCCAACCACAATATCATTTGATATATAACCCTAAAAAACATTAACAAGGCAGCGTGAAAGTCTCTTTGTGGCTTTCTCAATAATTGAAACAATTCTAAGAAGTTAAAAGGAAACTGAGAAATGTGAATAATAATTTAGCCTAAAGATCAAATGTAGAACTGTACAGAAATATATATTTTTGATTAACTGAACTGGCATAGGAGCTTTTTTTTGCCAATTATAGTAAATAATGTAATCAGAGTGGAAATATATGTTTTATTGTCAATAAATGATAATGACTGCAATTCCACCTATAACAGCTTTCCTACTGTTCCAACTGTAGAGGATTACGTTTCTCTTTTTGGCTTTCCCAATAATTGAAACAATTCTACGTACTTAACCCTTATGTTGTGTTTGGGTCTCCCGTGACCCGTTTCAAGTTAAAATTATATAATAACTACACTCTAGTTTTTTGTATCGGAACAAGGCTTCATGATATCCTCCACAGCAGCTATACAAACACTACAGAACTGATTTTGACAATTTTTGCCAAGTCCGAAGGTAAAAAGTGTATCATTTGGTGTTGGGGTCTGGGGAGACCCAGAAGAATTGTTTTAGGTCAGTCGGGGTCAAATTTGGCCCAATCAAGACTCATCTTTGACTTTAGACACCCCTCCCCCACCCCCTTCAGCCACTGTAACAATAATTGTTTGCAACATGCACCTGGTCTCCCCTCCCTCTGCCCCCCTCCCCCCACGGGAACTCGACCTTTCTCAAAGAATATGGACACTAATGGCGCATTTCCACTGCAGCGGGTAGCCCCGTTTAAGCGTCCTTAACCGTCCTCAAGCGGCCAGGCCAGTTTTTGGTGGCCTTTCCATATAGCCTAGAACCGGCTAGCGGGTACTTTTTCCCTCTTTTTCCGGCCCCATAAAATCGTGGTTCTATCAGACCAGGGCCAGGGCTGAACTAGTGATGTCAACACTCTCGACTGCTGATTGGTCAGAGAGAATCGTCACAAGATCGCGCGCGAGTTCATCCCTAGCATCGCATATATATTTAGAAGCAAACTTGCAGCATTTTTATAAACAGCATTTTGTAAACGGAGGAGCTACAAAATGGCTACGTCTAATAAGAAAAGCACACCGTGGTCGACCGAGGAGGTGACGACGTTCCTACATCTCATTGCGGATGATAACATCCAGCGGGGAGCTCGACGGAACAACTCGAAATGTGAACAAAAACAAAGCCGATCGCCCCGCCTACACTGCGTTGCTACCCCAGGTCCTAAACTGTAATGGAAATGCGCCACGGCCTCGGACGGCCAGCGAGGCAGCCCGAGGCCTGAGCGAGGACGCTTAGGGACGCTTAAACGGGGCTACCCCGTTGCAGTGGAAATGCGCCATAACACTTGAACCTGAATACACATATATGTGGTGTAATGTGTTTTGGGCCATAACATTAAATTACAACAGCATTGTACGGTTATGAATGCATTATAAGTTAGTTATGATGTAGTTAAAACAATATTGGATGATAATCATTTTTTGTGTGTGTTTTGGACTGAGATAAGTCATGGGTCAAAATTGATCCGCGAACACCATGAACGGTAACAGCTTTCGAACACAACACAAGGGTTAATACCAAAGGAAACTAAGAAATGTGGATAATAATTTAGCATAAAGATCAAACGTAGAACTGTATCTCCTCATTTATCGTATTAATTCTGATTTCATTCATAAATAATAGCCGACCTGCCATCAGTCAGGCATAGATTTCATCTCTGATCATCTGATCTGACTCGCACTGGGGGCAAGTGTTGTTGAAGGGTTCGAGGGTGGAATGTAGATCTTCAGTGGCTTCATCCCAGTCTGCCTCCAGCAACATCATGGCACAGTTTGAAAAGATGGAAAAGTGTCCTAGGCTGACTGTCTACAACAAATCAAAACTCAAACAAGGTAGACTTCTTGAAGTGAAACCCCCTGCCTGTTTTTCAGATTTGACAGTTAAGGACAGAAGTGTGTTGGAGGGGTTTTTATTACACGATGGATTTTTGAAACTCGCCAAACCGGTTAAGGACCTTAAAAATCAAGTAAAAACATGATAATAGTTGGAAAAGGAGTTACGAGCGTTCTAAAGAATCAGCAGTATGTGTTCTGGGGGCAAGGTGTGTGAAACTTACAGATTCCTCTTAAAGAGCAAGCTCAGACCTGGGTGCTCCCTGCTTGACAGCTTCTAAAAGCATGCTGGGGTTTCACCGCAGCACTTGGCTGGCATGCTGTGCAAATAAAATGACTTCATGTTTATGCTTGAGAATACTCATTGTATTGAGATTTCTTGGTTTATAATTATAGTTAAGTCACTGATGCATTTATGCCCTTTAATACGCGACCGGGAACATGATGAATGCTGAAGAAATGTCCGAAAACAAAGACGGGTTTTGCATCGTAAAGATTTACAGGAGCTTGCCCATAGGCGGCGCGTGAGGCTCAGGTTTGGGAAGGCTAAATACTTTTTTTTTACCTGACGCTGCCCGCCCCCGGCGTCTATAGAAAAGAGATCAACTCAGTGAAAGCACCGCCTGCTGACCAATCGGAGCTCTGTGTGCGGAGTTTAAATCTATCAAGTCATATTACAGGAGAAAGGATACAGTTTAAACTGCCGTATGCAGAGAAGACGCCGACGTGTCGCACTTATCATTCATATCACACTGATATCACATCATCAATCAGATCATCGATCATATAATATCACAATATTTCCTTATCTGAGTCAGCTTCTCGAGCCGTATCTGGCCGTGCAACACTCACATTGTCACATACTGTATGCAGAAGTATTATTTTAAGCAACACATTAGGTTGACGAAACACTCAACTCAAATATAATTAAAGTCAGATCCCCTCGTGTCTATGGGGCAGTGATATCATAAACCTGTTAATGTAGCCTACGCATTCAAACACTCAGTAGTTTATTTATTTTTTAACCAGTTGTTCTGTATTCACCTTGCAGGTGCAACTATGTGGCTTGTATCCTGCATTATCTGTTTAAGTCATGGATGTTTAAAGTTCATATTTGTCTAATATTAGATTACTTTTCATTAATGAAGTATGATGTTGCGCTGTCAGTACACTTGTCCCTGTTTGTGATTGGTCAAATGTAGCTAACCCCGCCCCTTTCACGTGAACGCGCTCTCAGCTGGAGAGAGAAACCCTGGCTTGATTTACCGAGTTGATAATCAGCGTCGTAGGACCGTTTAGCGAGATCTCGTTTGTTAGGGTTAGTTAAGATTACTCAAACATATCCAGGGTCTGTTGAACTGGCTTCGTAGTACAGTTTACTGGTGGCTGCATAGCAGCGCTAATGTCAAAGACACAAATATTATACATTATATTTTTATTTTACCAGGATGCAGTGACACAAATATTTGGGAAGGCTTAGCCTTCCCTAGCCTACAGTACACGCCGCCCCTGAGCTTGCCCCATTGACCGTGAATAGGAGACCGCCTTTCAGGGTTTGATTTGGACTGTAAAATCATAATGATGTTTTTTTCAAAAATGCCGGCGCGTGTAGACCAGTATTCATTTTGGCAGCTATTTTTGATTTAGTCTTTAGACGGAAATGGTTGTTGTCGTTTTAGTCGATGAAAAATGGTTAGATTTTAGTCAACTTTTAGTCAAAATGTTTTCTCTCTTTAAACTAATTCAGTTAGGCAAATACAGCTATCTGAAGTTGGACTCAATGTGACAGCATCAAGTATTGAAATTCGTAAAGCAACATTTCACTCTCTTAACACTTTACTTATCTAGGGACGGGTATCGTTAAGGTTTTTAGCAGTACTACTCTTACAAATCTGTGTGCACGCCGCTGCAGCGTCTGTTAGGCCCCGCCCCCGGCACACAGAGAGAGAGGGAGAGAGTTAGGCCCCGCCCCCCCGCACACAGAGAGAGACACAGGGAGATCGCTTTTCTGGAGTGAAGAGAGCAGAAATAATGATATTGCAAGTTAGAAACGTAAGATGCATTTTGACAGACAAGATGGACACTTGCACTTATCCTGCATTTTGAATGTCCGATAGTCCACCATTAACACCTTAGTCCCGTCTCGTCTCGTCAACGAAAACTAAATATACATTTCGTCATCGTTTTTATTATCAAGAATCTATTTTTTTTTTTACTGCAGTGAGAGTTGCCAAAGAAATGTTGTTGTACTTTGTATGATGCAGTGTTTCCCCTATAATTAATTCTGTCCTTTCCCCGCTCAGAGACCCAGGTCGTCGCACGCATCTCTGCTTGTCTCGCGGACATCTCTCAGTGGATGTCTGCTCATCACCTCAAGCTCAACCTTGACAAGACTGAACTGCTTTTCCTTCCGGGAAAAGATTCTCCCACTCTTGACCTAACAATCAACATCGGCACCTCAGTTGTTTCCCCGACTCAGACTGCAAGGAATCTGGGTGTGACCATAGATAACAACCTGTCCTTCACTGCAAACATCGCTGCTACAACCCGCTGCTGCAGATACACGCTTTACAACATCAGGAGGATACGTCCCCAGCTGACCCAGAAAGCGACGCAGGTTCTGGTCCAGGCTGCGAATGGATCTGGCCCTTCGTACATCCAGGACATGGTTAAACCGTACACCCCAGCACGTGCACTCCGCTCTGCATCAGCCAAAACGGCTCGCTGCACCCTCGCTGCGAGGGGGTCCCAAGTTCCCATCAGCAAGAACACGTGGGTTTGCTATCCTGGCTCCAAAATGGTGGAATGAGCTCCCCATTGAAATCAGGACAGCAGATAGCTTACACACCTTCCGGCGCAGACTGAAAACTCATCTCTTTCGACTCCACTTCGAGCGTTAGAACTATTAACGAAGCACTTTTATACTAATAAAGGAGGAGCACACAGCCTCTGTGAGCGAGCGAGACAGAGAGAGAGCTAGAGAGAGCACACCTTTATCTATTTAATATAGTTGTAAAAAATAAAGTAAGAAATCATTCTAATGTGTACTATAGGACAGTAACAAAAAGAAAAGTTTCTCAGTTACAATGTTGTTGTTTTAATAAATCAGACACTGATGGTGCAGCGCTGGACTGTACCTCTTTATATAGGCATTTTTTCCCTAACAAATAGTTTTTGCGCTGATCAGTGGGTACTTGGCTGAAAAATGTTTCCGAAGGGGGTACATTATTGAAAAAAGTTTGAGAACCACTGTACTATAGGACAGTAAAAAAAAAAAGTTTAAAAGGGAAGTGATTAGTAAAATATGCATAAATAGAAAGAAAGAATGCTAACTAGGTAACATAAGATAAGAGTAAACCAGTTTAAATGATTTGTTATTGGTTGTGATCATATTCTAAAGATGTTTGGATCATTGAAAAGTATAAAGCTCCCTTTCATATGAGTGTTGAGAGCTGTATACATAAATTCATGTTGCTCTCAAAGTGCACCAGATTGATGCATTTAACTTCAACATTTAAAAAAAAAATCTCCCCGTGGGTGCATGCCCCCGGACCCCCCTAGAGGATGTGAGGTCCACCCCCAAATAAAGCAGATCAAAATAATTAAATTGCATACATTTGATTTTGATTGTTTGTTATGGATATTTCTTGTGCTGGCAGACACATAGAAACATATTGGCGGGGCGCACTTCGCACGCACACAAAACAATTCCACGTGCTCCGTGCTCACATTTTGCTAGGCCTGCGTGCCTTAGCACCGCTGCTATGGCTCCATCCAAGGGGAAACACTGTGATGACAATAAAGATATATTCTATTCAAGACATGGTCACATTAAAGATGTACAGTAACAGACTGTGACATTAAGGTTAGGGTCATTAGCTGAACATGTGATCAGATATGTAATGCAATTACGGCTTATGAACAAATACAGCACAAGCATGGGTTCTGAGAGATTTATATTGTAGCTATAAAATGGCAGTGGTGGAAGTTTTTAGTAGTATTTTATTGTATACTAGAAATTCCTGCATAAAAAAATCTTACTTTAGTAAAAGTCCAAAAGTATTGGCATTAAAATCGACTCGGGTACCTCAATTTAAAAAGTGCCTTATGGGTTCATCACAGCGAGTAAAGGTGGAGCTCATTTGAATATTTTGGATATTGCTGTTGGGTGTTTTTACATTTGAATGTTTATTCATTAGCTTATGTATACGTCATCAATCTGCTTAGTAACTAAATCTGTCAGATACATTTAGTAGATTCAAAATGACATCAGCGTCTAAATGTAGTGCAGTAAAAGTATCAAGTATCAAAAAATAAAAATACGTGCAATGCTTGAGTAAATGTGCTTCTTTACATTCCACCATAGGTTGGTCATCATAACTCTACAGTATACACCCTCTTTCCATTTCATCATGATTGATGATGCTGAAGAAAATAAAATAATAAGTTTTTAAAATGGACAATAAACTAATTTTAGAAAATCTCATTTTCAGATATAATTAGCCGAATTTGGCTAGTGGACTTTTGAACTTGTAAGCCCACACACACACACACACACACACACACACACACACGCACACACACACACACACAGTTAGAGAGTGGGTTCTTACTGTGATGCGCTTCATGTCCAGCTGTTTCAGATGAAGCACACAGCGCAGGACGGCCTGCTTGTACCATGTCTCCAGGGCTACAGGATTCCCATCCAGGGTGAGCTCAGAAAGGGAGTGCGACTCTCCGAGGCAGGCTAGCTGATCGACACTGCACAAAAACAAAACAATTATTTGAATGAGACCCAGAGTCAAAGATATACAAACACACAGAGATGGCAAAAGTACACACATCCTCTACTCAAGTAGAAGTACAGATACTCGGGTTCAAAAATACTCTGGTAAAAGTAGAAGTACTGACTAAACTTCTTTACTCAACTAAAAGTAAAGAAGTATGGGCTTTGAAATGTACTTCAGTAAAAAGTACCCATAACTAGCAGCTGTTTTAAAGAGTACCTGACCTCCCTTTATATTAATAGAACAATAATGTCATTGTTAGCTAATGAATGTTTCCATGCTGAACAACGGCAACATGACAACGTTTCCATTGGTCCCTCTTCTTTAGAGAAGACCAGGAAATGATGGATACACGGATCGTGTTCAAATCAATAGGCACGCAATGACTCTAAAGAATAATGATCACGCATCAAACACACATTCAGACTAAAGGAACCAGCTGTTTGGAAAATGAGAGAAGTAGAAAGTACAGGTATTTGAGTTCAACATGTAAGAAGTAGAAAGTACAGGTATTTGTGTTCAACATGTAAGAAGTAGAAAGTACAGGTATTTGTGTTCAACATGTGAGAAGTAGAAAGTACAGGTATTTGTGTTCAACATGTAAGAAGTAGAAAGTACAGGTATTTGTGTTCAACATGTAAGAAGTAGAAAGTACAGGTATTTGTGTTCAACATGTAAGAAGTAGAAAGTACAGGTATTTGTGTTCAACATGTAAGAAGTAGAAAGTACAGGTATTTGTGTTCAACATGTAAGAAGTAGAAAGTACAGGTATTTGAGTTCAACATGTAAGAAGTAGAAAGTACAGGTATTTGAGTTCAACATGTAAGAAGTAGAAAGTACAGGTATTTGAGTTCAACATGTAAGAAGTAGAAAGTACAGGTATTTGAGTTCAACATGTAAGAAGTAGAAAGTACAGGTATTTGAGTTCAACATGTAAGAAGTAGAAAGTACAGGTATTTGTGTTCAACATGTAAGAAGTAGAAAGTACAGGTATTTGAGTTCAACATGTAAGAAGTAGAAAGTACAGGTATTTGTGTTCAACATGTAAGAAGTAGAAAGTACAGGTATTTGAGTTCAACATGTAAGAAGTAGAAAGTACAGGTATTTGTGTTCAACATGTAAGAAGTAGAAAGTACAGGTATTTGTGTTCAACATGTAAGAAGTAGAAAGTACAGGTATTTGTGTTCAACATGTAAGAAGTAGAAAGTACAGGTATTTGTGTTCAACATGTAAGAAGTAGAAAGTACAGGTATTTGTGTTCAACATGTAAGAAGTAGAAAGTACAGGTATTTGAGTTCAACATGTAAGAAGTAGAAAGTACAGGTATTTGAGTTCAACATGTAAGAAGTAGAAAGTACATGTATTTGTGTTCAACATGTAAGAAGTAGAAAGTACAGGTATTTGTGTTCAACATGTAAGAAGTAGAAAGTACAGGTATTTGTGTTCAACATGTAAGAAGTAGAAAGTACATGTATTTGTGTTCAACATGTAAGAAGTAGAAAGTACAGGTATTTGAGTTCAACATGTAAGAAGTAGAAAGTACAGGTATTTGTGTTCAACATGTAAGAAGTAGAAAGTACAGGTATTTGTGTTCAACATGTAAGAAGTAGAAAGTACAGGTATTTGAGTTCAACATGTAAGAAGTAGAAAGTACAGGTATTTGTGTTCAACATGTAAGAAGTAGAAAGTACAGGTATTTGTGTTCAACATGTAAGAAGTAGAAAGTACAGGTATTTGTGTTCAACATGTAAGAAGTAGAAAGTACATGTATTTGTGTTCAACATGTAAGAAGTAGAAAGTACAGGTATTTGAGTTCAACATGTAAGAAGTAGAAAGTACAGGTATTTGTGTTCAACATGTAAGAAGTAGAAAGTACAGGTATTTGTGTTCAACATGTAAGAAGTAGAAAGTACAGGTATTTGTGTTCAAAATGTATGGGGAGGTAACTATGTTTTAGGAAACATGAGTCATCCCTTTCTTCAAGGGATATTTTGGATTGTTTTAAAGTGGGGTTGCATTAGGGTACTCTACTTATCCTATCCTTATTCTCCGGATATAGCGGCAGTTACACCTCCAGTTTAGAAAAACAGACAGTAGTTACTGCATGGTAAAAACGAAAGGAACTACTGTGGATAGGGTCTAAAGAAAAGCATATCTCTAAAACAAATCAATATCAGTTAAAGTGTCGCAATAATTACAATATTTTGACAACTTTTCCCAGACAGCCCTTTCTCACATTGATTGATTGATTGAAAAGTTTATTAACAGCTTGTATATTGGGTACAGTACAGTACAGCTCAAAACATACAATAGTTAAGGGTATGCAGACCAGAGAAAGACTTTCGTCTTGTTTACATCAGGGTCCCCCATTTCAAGGAACTAGAGCTGCTATCATTCACCAGTCTCCATTTATAAAAAGAGTATTTTTATCTTTTGAAAAACAAAGCAGTTGCTGGTCTACTGCCGCCTGTATTGTTTTGTTTGTGTGTGGTGAATTGGTGAATCCAAACTAACCAAAGTCACACAAAAACATGAAATAACTACCCCATCAAGACAGCAGTAGACCAACAACTCCTGTGGTCTGCCAGGTAAGATTACTTTTGTTGTGAATGGGGTCTGGTGGCTGTAACAAGATCAAATATGAGAGTTTCAGTTCACTCTTGATCAGGGCGGTCTGATGGCATGATAAAGCAGTTCAAATATTGTAAAAAGTGTTTACTTCAACTGGTATTGATTTAGTTATATGAACATTTGAAACTTAAAGTGGACCTAACATGCTATTTGTAGGCAATAGCATAGGTCTCAGATATATAAAAATATATAAAAAACATGTCTATGAAGTGTTTTGCTCAAAATACCAAACAGATCACCCATTCTAGCCACGCCTCATATCCCTCTATTTCACTTCCTGTTTCTAAAGTGCTGATTTGGGGTATGAAGCTTTAAAATATATATATATATTGATAATAAAAAAGGAGGGGGCTGAGCTCATGCGGGACCCGGCAGCTACTGTCTAAACTAAATGCTGCCGTGATGAAACGCCATATCATGGATTATCAAGGATTCTTTCTGAAACAGTATGGAGCTCAAAGGCTTTCTCTCTTGCCGGTTATACCACAAGGTGAGTTCCTTTTTACTTCCTGCTTCTTCACACACATGCTCTCCAGTACAGGTTAGCTCTGAGTGTTAGCGATGCTAATGTAAACACCGACCATATTACGTCCAAAACAGTCGGGCATTGTTTCTGATATCAACGTTTCTGATTGGGCCGTGGGTCCACATTTCAGATATTACGTCATATCGGACGCAAATCTGGATCAGCTCCCTTGTTCCCCCGTTTTTAGAGATTTAGGTACGGAGGAAAAGAGAGAGGGTTTTATTTTCTGACGCTGCGTGAGTTCCCCTTTAAACTGGGGGGCGTGTCTACCTCCATCTACTGTAGCTAATTCACTTACTTCAGAAAAGTGCTACTTTAAGTAATCTGAACTATCCCTTAAATCCAACAAGACAACCACCCCCCACTGTATCTGTGGTTGAATTCTTTAATCTACGCTTTATTAACAGAATGAAACACAACATGAAAAACTAGTAATTTAGCCGGCTCTCTGGCAGCCTGGCATTACACAGGGGGCAGTGAAGGGAAACATATTCACTACTCTGATGAAATCACCCCGTGGCAAAGGAAGACATGGAAAACCACAACCAAGCCAAGTGACGCTGAGGAGACGGCTAATTTGTGATAATAGCGTTGATGAATCATACGCCTGGAACTACGTATAAACCCTCTGCACTGTACCTGAGCCAAGCCAGATGATGAACCCCTGATGAACTATTAAATAAAGAACTGTATGATCATTTCCCAATTCACTTCCTTAATTTGCAATATCTGAACCAGTCAGAGAACATACTTATTTGATTTAATTATTTGTTTAATCGTTTATTTGGCAGGGACAATGCAGGGTAATGAACACTTAAAACATTAAAATGTGTCAAGCGTAACAGTGCCAGATTTAGCTTTGAGCTCATTTCCATCCGCAGTCCCTCACATAAAAACATTTAAGAAATGTACATTTGACAAACATAGCAAAAGCAAAATACATGTTAGGCAAAAAGTGCAAAAGAGCAAGAGCAGCGTACAAGTATTTATGACATGGTAATACAATATAGCAGCAACGACATGTAAAGTGCAAGAGAAGATACAAGAGCTACCTAAAGTGCAATAGATGTTACTGTAGATGTTAGACTATAACACACACACTAACTTAGGTAAATGTTATGTTTTATTAATTCCCATGAGTGCTTTGAATAATTATATAATATTCTAATGCACCATAGGGATATGTTTTTGAAAAATCCTGAAGGTGCATCATAATTGTTGCATTAATTATCGCGGTGACCACTTGGGTATAATTACTTTTATAAAACCACTAAATAATAGTTGCAGTAATAACAAGTCAACATCCGCGTGTCCCTAAGGTCCATAGAAGAAGAAAACAATCTTGACATCTGTCTTACTCTGGATTCTTAAAGTATTTAATTTAAGCAGGTAAAGTCAGATTTAGATAAGGAAAAGAAACATGAGGATGTGGATTTTGCTCCATCATCCTGTCCTGGGCAACCTGACTGCACCAAGTGAGCTCTGTGCCACTACCTAGCAACAGAGCACAGCTGTTCTCCTATCAGCATTGGACAAATGCAAAACGTACACACAGCAGGTTTCTCATATGCTACGGTGAGCATGCATTCAAAACAGTAATTGATTTAAAGACGCATTTATCATAAGGTCATAATAGTATAACAACAATAAGGAGAAGAAGTGAACACATATAAATTACTTCATAATAATAATAATTATTATTTACTTACAATGTCTCTCTGTAATGTAATAAATCTGCGCATACAAACTGTCTGCTGCCTCTTTCTATGTCATGATCGTCTCTGAGCTACACACAATAAGAGCAGGGCTGTTTGAGAGGTGTCAGGTCAGATGTATCACAGCACAAGGTGACTGTGGTCAGGGAGGATAATAAAGACTGTCCTATCCTGAATCCCACGTACAGTACAGGCCCCTCCTCGAGGCAGCGTTATTTAGTGGGGCCGCTACGTTGCTTTAACAAGTTAACATCTCTGAGCGCAGAGAGGGAGAAACACGTCACTTAAAAGCAAAACCCAGATATGGGCAAAAGTGCATAAAGCAGGCAAGAAAAGACACCTCTCATTCATCCTACATGCACCTCTCACCTAGCGATGCTGCTACTTAATCCACTCAACCTTCAACTGTGTCATTAAATCTCAAAGAAAGTGAGCTCCTCTCTCTTAGCCGGCTTTAAATAACTTTATAGGCACACCCATTTCTTAGATAATAGCAGGCTTATTCCTAACAATACAGAACATATCTAGGTTGGTGTTTTCTAGGTTACAGTAACTGTACCCAGTGTGTTTAGTGTGTGTGTTTGTGTGTGTCCTGCCTGCCTGCAGCGTGTTGGCCAGGCCCCCCGCCAAGAGCCGAGGGAGTGGACGTGGAAATGTCCGGACACCATCTGCGGGGAGGAGGGAGTTAAGCGGTACGAGAGCTTACCTGGTGATGATGTTGCAGCTGAGAAAGAGGCACTGCAAGCAGGGCAGGAGGTCCACCTCAGTCTGGAAGGAGAAAGAGTAAGAGGTGAAGAGAACAGAGAGAAATGGAGGGATGTGAAGAGGAGAGGATGTTCTGGAAGAGGGCACTGCATCTCGTCAGAGCTCTGTATCCTTCTCCATTCCCTCAGTCACCTTGCAGCTTTCAGCATCCACCCTGCGCATGCACACACACACACACACACACACACACAGCACGCTGCCTTGTCTGCACATGGAGAGGAGGGGCAGGAGAGAGAGGAGGAAAGGGGGGATGGGAGGGAGAGTGGAGTGTGCGCTAATGCAGAGATCCCCTGCTGCAGGAGGCGAAATGCCACGAGAACACATGCAGTCGCACGGCTACTGTATCTCGTCAGAGTCGTCACGCAAGAACAATAGCTTGGGTTGATTGAATGGAAAGTCTGGCAGGAGGGCTGTTCCTTCATCAGCTGAGGCAATGCAGCATTAAGTAAGAGGATGGGGTAAGAGACGCAGCTGGTGAGCAAACAGGGATGTAGCGATGCCACAATCACACAGACTGTTGTGTGTGTGTGTGTGTGTGTGTGTGTGTGTGCATGTGTGCGTGTGTGTGTGTGTGTGTGCATGTGTGCGTGTGTGTGTGTGTGTGTGTGTGTGTGTGTGTGTGTGTGTGTGTGTGTGTGTGTGTGTGTGTGTGTGGATGGCTAGTGTTGCTCATGCTGGAGGCAGAGAGGACACTCCCAGTCTGGTTCAGCAGCATCAGAGTCCTCCCGTGATGCAGCCACCGCCTTCACAGCCTCCTGTTGTTGCCAGTCTCCATTCAAATCAGATCAGCCTATTAGCATTTCAGCTACGCTAGCTCCTCTGCAGAGACTGGTTCCAACACTGCAGCAGACGCTCATCATGTAGAGGAACTCCTACCACCCCTGGCCGCACACCATACAGTATACATTTAGTACACAGTTACTCCTCCTTGTTTCATAGATTCTAAGAGGCAAAATACTCACTAAAGTACAGTTTGCAACATCAGGAGCTAGAGACTGTTAAGAAGTGTTGTGATACATTGTTGATACTTAGTCTATGGCAGGGGTATCAAACTCAATTTCATCACGGGCCACATCAGCATTTTGGTTGCACTCAAAGGGCCGGTTGTAACTTCAAGACTATATGAAAATATATGTAAATATTTAATATAAACGTATGTATTATATGACATTATAAAACGGACAAGTCAAATCAAGCAATCTGATTGGTTCTTAGCTGTGATATAATGAGCGTATATCACGGGTAGAATTGTAGTTACTTTTCACAAGTCATGTATCCCTCCGCGTCTGAGAAAAGCTACAACCGTTACAACTGTTACGTTACGTCCGTTACGAAACTAACTAACTAACTAACAAAGCTTAAGATGGAAACATTTAAGGTTAACTTCGACCTCCGGGTGGCCTTACTATGGAGGAGTGGATTGAGCAGTGCCTATCTCCAGAAAAAAAAGCACCTAAACGAAGACATGCAGAGCTACGTGAAGAGCAGGTACCAACTGGAAAAGTACCACCATTCAAAAGCTTTCTGAAACAAAGTCTTGAAACAAAGACATTATGACCGTTAGTGGCCACAGGTGCGAAAGCTCTCTCCAGAGCTACCGGAAGCCGAATCTCGGGGACCGGAGAAAGTGGAGCAATGTTCTCGCCAAGCAACAGCCTAGAACAACCTCAACCTATACAAGTAACTTCGTAAGCCATTCTACTGATGCTGGACAGTTTTTCAGTGGCTGCACAATAAACGGCAACATACTGTACACATTCATGTAAATAAATAGCCAAATAATCGATCAACCCTCTCTGTCTAATATGTTCGCTATAGCTGTTAGTGTTGTTGCATAGCAACCACCTCGCACTATGTTTTGTGCAGAAGGCAACGGAGGGACTATTTTATTTTGAACATCACTATTTACTAATTAAAAACTATTTCAATTAGAGTGTGTATTTTTCTTTCATATTGCCACACTGCTGCTTCGCGTCGGGCCGAACCACGCCCCTTAACTGTGATATAATGACCATATACCACGGCCTTTCGTGGGCTATTGCTTAATTATTGCCTCTGCATTGGATCATTATCGGATAGGGCCGGGGTGGCCAACCAGTCAGAGGTTAAGAGCCAACATTTTGACTATGTTACTGCAAAGAGCCACATCAAACACAGTCACAGATGCACGTGCACCCCCCCTCCCTCATTCTCTCTTTTGTTCTCAGCCTTTCTCTGTGCTCCTTCACTTTCTTCCTCCCTTCTCTCTCTCACAGATAAAATGAAAATATAAAACTTCACACACACACACACACACACACACACACACACCCACACACACACACACACACACACACACACACACACACACACACACACACACTGTATACATCACTTCAGGGGACATTACATTGACTTACATGCATTTCCTGGAGACTTATCCTAACCCTAACCATAACCAACACATGCCTAACCCTTAACCTTACACTAACCCTAATCAAGTCTTCACCCTAAAATTAATGATTCCCCTTATGGGGACTTCCAATTTGTCCCCATAAGGGAGGCGAGTCCCCACACGTGACTGTGTCAACAGATTTAGGTCCCCACAAGTATAGTAATGCTAGGCCACACACACACACACACACACACACACACACACACACACACACACACACACACACACACACACACACACACACACACACACAGCTCTGCTCAGACAGATTTATTGTAAATGACACACACCATAATATTGACAGAAATTGAATTAAACCTCTCCTACCAGTATTCAGAGGCCAGTTAACATAACAACATAACAATGAACATTGTGTGCACTCACACACAAACTCTCAGTAAACAAAATTGAAAAGGTTTGTTATCTTACTTTAAATTAGTGAGACTTCTGACATTCCTTGCTTTGAACAATCCTCCTCAAATCTGGCTTGTATTCCGTTGTGGCCACTCGAAGCAATTCTCTCACATGTGTGTCAGTCAGAACAGATCGATGCTTGGATTTCACATGTTTCAGGGTAGAAAACACAGACTCACAGACGTATGTTGACCCAAACATTGAAAGTAGCTTGAGCGCAGCCCGTTTGACATTTGGGTATTTTTCGATCGGCACAGTTTTCCAGAACTCAAGGGTCCCTTCCCTCAGAACAGGTTTCAGTCGGTCATCCTCTGAAAGTTCGATCATCTCCAACTCGGCCACCGCCTCGTCCTTGACTAGCGGGGCTTTCAAACAGTCCGTCTCAGCATTAAAAGGATCAACGAGGAACGTAATCTGTGGCCTTTTCACATGTAGATCATGGAACCGGGTCGCAAAGTTTTCCTGCAGGGTTTCAATCAATATTGCATAACGGGCTGTTTGCTTTTTCCGGGTGGCACCGGTGGCTTGTGTGCTTGCTTTTAGCAGAGAGGGGAAATGCGCTAATTCTCCCTTTTGAAGATGTGTCTTAAACAGTTTCAGTTTGTTAACAAACGCAAATACACTTTGCACTAAGTCAGGCAGCATTTTTAACTTTCCCTGCAGATCCAGGTTCAGTCTGTCCAGATGACACAGCATGTCGACCAAAAAGGCCAGATCCATAATCCACTTGGGGTCTGAGAGCTCCGGATAATCCTCGTCCTTCTGTTCCATGAACAGTTTCACAGCATCCAACAGCTCAAAGAAGCAAGACAGCACTTTGCCTTTAGAAAGCCACCTCACAGTGCAGTGCAGCGGCAGGTCTCCTGGAAGCCCTTGGTCGAGTTCAGCGATGAGATTCTTAAATTGCCTGTGGTTAAGAGCATGCGTGCGGATGTAGTTTACGATTTCCATCACAGGCTTCATGACGTTGTCTAAATTCAGTGATTTGGACACAAGTTGCTCCCGGTGAATGATGCAGTGGAAATTCCAAAATTCGGGAAATGTGTTGTCAGCTTTGCACAGCCCCACAAGCCCGTTCACAGATCCGACCATTGATGGCGCTCCATCCGTGGCTATTGCAGTTAGTTTCTGCTTGGGCACATTTGCTTTCACAAACACATTTATCATTGTTTCTTTTACATCGATGCCACGGGTTCTGTCTTTTAATGGCACAATATCAAGGAGTTCTTCTTTTATAACACAATCCTTTGAGACTGATCGTGCAAATATTGCCAACTGAGGCTTGTCTTGTATGTCACTCATCCAATGCCACACTGAAAAACTCACATGTTTGAAGATCAGAGTGTAACTGCGCTTCAATGGCGGTGCTAATGTCCGATATTCTGCGTTCAACAGTGTGGCGGGACAGTTGGACGTCTGATACCGCTTGTTTCAGTTTTTTGTTTTCTGGAGACAAGATTTCAACCACGTCACTGAGGCATTTTTGAACAAACTCCCCTTCATTGTACGGCTTTTTAGCTTGTGCTATGTTCCAAGCAACTTGATAAGATGCAAGTGTTACGGTCTCCGAGTGCTTCGTTATTTTTTTGAAAAACTGTGTCTGCTTTTCTGCCTGACTTTTCAAGGTGTTTATCTTCTGCTTGCGAAGTTCCGTACCTTTTGGGAAGTCATGGTCGATGTTAGCATGGAGTGAGGTGAAATGGCGCTGAAGATTTGAAGCCTTGAAATGGGTTAATGCTGTCTGGCATATAAGGCAAAATGGCTTGCAATGGCGTTCGATAAAAAAATATGAACTCTCCCACTCTACTAAAAACGTCCTATGTTCGTCTTCATATTTTCGCTTAGCTGTGCATTTCTTCCCTGCCATTTTAGGATCAAACTCAATTCATGGTCAGATAGTGTTTAATACTCGATTCTGATTGGTCAATTCAGAACACGTGACACGTTGTTAATCCAGAACAGACAGACCGCTGTCAAGCAGTTCCTGCCGTTGCTACGTTCAAACAGTAACAACGGACTATTTCTCTTAGCGGATGCATGTCATTTTAAATAAATAATAGCGTACTATTTTTTTAAATCAATAAAAACATTTTCTAAATCTATAAAAGCATTTCAATTAATATTGGGAGTCATATCGTTACTTTGTTGAGAATGTGGCCATGTAATAAGCGGGATAATGGGAAAATAACACCCTTCATGCAGATCTAGACCCCTCCGCTTCGCTCCTGATCAAAATTAGACGGCGGCGCTGTCATCCTCTCATACTGACACCTGACACCACACATACACACGTAGGGAGAGCCGGGACGAAAGTAACGGAGCGATTTTATCCGTGCCCAAACAACTTTGACCGGTCAAATTACGTCAGAATGATCAGCATTCAATACTTAACAGACCTATTAAATATCAGGTCTAACTGTCAGGAGTCCGTGTCTCTCCCCCACACTCACACATATAAAATTCGATATGAATTGAAGAGCCGCATGAAACTGGCTCTCGAGCCGCATGCGGCTCGCGAGCCGCGGGTTGGCCACCCCTGGGATAGGGTAATAACTTAATAATTAACTACGTCTGAAAGCAGAAGTCTAGGGCAAATCATTGGAAGTCTCTTCAGTGAGAAAGTCACAAAATGATTTTTTTTTTTTAAGCCAAATTCTGGAAAGAAAGTGAAAATGTAAAAAAAGTGAAATTTTTAAGAAAGAAAAGTCAAATTCTGAAAAAAATGAAAATGTAAAAGAAAAAGTCAAATAAAAAAAAAAAGTCAAATTCTGAAAAAATACATTTGAGATGCATTGTGGGACATGTGCAATATGGGCAACGTGCTTCTGAAAATCGCCATGTAACCGTATAATAAACGTATTATATTCTTTCAGAGCTCTTGTGGGGCCACATTAAATGAAGTCGCGGGCCGGATTTGGCACCCGGGCCTTGAGTTTGACCCCCCTGGTCTATGGTAATAATATAATGAAATAATTGTAAATCTTTAGTGAACACTTTGTACGCAGGATTGTCTAGTTTCATCTAAATCATGTATGAGTTGTAGAACAAAGAATGGGGCACATACAACAGGATTCATCCAAATCAATAACCACAAGGAAACTCTCTTGGTGAGATTATACAGTTCAAACAGCGCTCGCTCAAATTTACCAGAAGTTCAAACTTAGTGATGCAGCTCTGTTAGATGTTTGATATCTTCGCATGGAGCTGATAAAAAGACTATGCTGGCAAGTTGTTTCTTTAGAGCAAAAAGAACTAGCATGCGGTAGAAAAATAATGACAGTAGACATGAGTCTGTTTGTCGTGGGCTTGTGACTAGTGCAGCACTGTGCATTGTGCATCGAACTAAAATAAGTTAGCTCATCACAACCATCAGTGTCAGATTTATTTTCAATCTATTTGAATGCAGCACAGCATTAGATCCATGGTATAGATTAACCTTAAAATGTGTACGAGGTGTTTTTTGTTTTACTTTCATTGTTACGCTCTCATTCCTATTAAACTATTAAAAGCACGCAATCACTGAAAAGAGCCATTACTTTGCAATATGACAGTGTGTTTTCATACAGGAAGTTGATGTTTGCCCAGTATTAAAAACACCATTAAAGGTCACCTATCATGCTATGTTTAGGCAATAGCATAGGTCTCAGATATATACAAATATATAAAAAACATGTCTATGAAGTGTTTTGCCCAAAATACCAAACAGATCACCCATTCTAGCCGTGCCTCATATCCAGAGATGGAGTCGTTACTAAACAAAAGTAATATATTACATATTACATATTACTTTAAAAAAAAGTAATATATTACACTACTTCGTTACTCTCTACATAAAGTAACTCGTTACTTTACTCGTTACTTTACTCGCAGGGCCGACCCGCCCCTCCCTGCAGGCAGATCACGCAGACTGCGGCGCACCTACAGTGTGCGCGTGCCACAGTTTTGCCTCTGCGAGACTCCACTTGCCCCCCCAATTACTATTGCATTAAGGAAGACATAACACAAGTCTTTCTTTTTATATGCTCTAAATAGGCTACCAGCCACACAACAAGCTAACAGTCTGTGAAACGTCAAGACACTAATTAATGAAACCAGTTCAAGACGCATTATTCTTATCATTCTTTATGAGCGCAGTAACGGTAAGGTATCTAATTACTTATGTATTTAGTATTCCATAACTTAGTAACAGAGATGCTCAAACTAAAGTGGTAGAGACAGAATTCCTACAATGAAGCGGGACATTGAACTGTTCACCCGTGAGAGGGCGATCAACAAAAGAGAGCGAGCGGCCCCGTTGAGGGAGTTTACAGATGAGAAGACTCAGCCATGTTTATGCAGCACTGCACGTGGAGATGTGGTCTCGCAGATTACATAGGCCTACATGTATATAAACCTGCGGCGGAAACCCCTCTTGTCTGTCAGTGAGTGTGATTATTTTATAGAAGTAACGCGTGTCGGGGCAATGTTAGTAACTGTAGTGTGATTACAAAATTATAAAAGTAACGCGTTACACCCAACTCTGCTCATATCCCTCTATTTCACTTCCTGTTTCAAAAGTGCTGATTTGGGTATAAAGCTTTAAAAAAAATTGATTAAAAAAAAGGAGGGGGCTGAGCTCATGCGGGACCCGGCAGCTACTGTCTAAACTAAATGCTGCCGTGATGAAACACCATATCATGGATTATCAAGGATTCTCTCTGAAACAGTTTGGAGCTCAAAGGCTTTCTCTCTTGCCGGTTATACCACAAGGTGAGTTCCTTTTTACTTCCTGCTTCTTCACACACATGCTCTCCAGTACAGGTTAGCTCTGAGTGTTAGCGATGCTAATGTAAACACCAACCATATTACGTCCAAAACAGTCGGGCATTGTTTCTGATAGCAACGTTTCTGATTGGGCCGTGGGTCCACATTTCAGATATTACGTCATATCGGACGCAAATCTGGATCAGCTCCGTTGTTCCCCCGTTTTTAGAGATTTGGGTACGGAGGAAAAGAGAGAGGGTTTTATTTTCTGACACTGCGTGAGTTCCCCGACACACCGGGGACACATAGTTATGCATAAAAGACATCATAAAGTGCATTTTGCATGACAGGTCCCTTTTAAGCAATTTGTGTCCAGCTAAAATGATGCTAAAGGAATTTTTTTCAACTTTTCTCAAAGGTTAAAAAGGCAGCAATCCTTTGTTGAGTGGTTTGGAGCCAACTCAAATCGGACGGTCATGTTGACCTGTTCTGTATGCTGAGTATCCAAATGTGCAAAGATGCTAGCCATTAGCTCTCGATAATCCAGGCTTATTGCTCCCTAGTGGTAAAAAAACTAATCCATTTGGCATTTATGACCAATACACGGAAAGAAAAATGGTGACTCATATGGCAACATAATATTGGACATATTAAATTGAAATATATGTTTGTGTTATATTATATTGTGTAAGTCTTTACAGTGCAGCTCAGCAATACAGCGGTGTGTTTTCTTTCTGTCTTTTAAAAACTGCAAATCATGCTATCCAGTGCTACATGTAGCTCCCTCTCCCTGTAAGGATGCTGGTGGAGCAGCAGCCACTGCACGCCGTCTGAGACTAAATATAGCAGCGCTGTCTCAGACACAATGATGTCATCACTGAGCTGATGGCTGCACAACAATCACCCACCAATGTGATCTCCTGAACAAAAAAACCTGATTGATCCGAACCAATGGGCTGACAGCGTCGGATGTGGGGTTGGTTACATCTGTGTGTATGTGTATGTGTGTGTGTGTGTGTGTGTGTGTGTGTGTGTGTGGTGTGTGTGTGTGTGTGTGTGTGTGTGTGTGGTGTGTGTGTGTGTGTGTGTGTGTGTGTGTGTGTGTGTGTGTGTGTGTGTGTGTGCGTGCGTGCCTGCGGGTGTGTATAAGTGTGGCCGCGCCTTCACCTCTTTACCCCGGCTCCACCCTCCTCTCACTGACAGCTTGCGTGTCTTCATTCACTCACACTCTTCCTGAGCTCAGGCAGAGGCGTTACTCCACAAACACACGACTACCTCTCATCACTGCTGCCTCTGGTGTATGAAAGACACAACACAAAGAGCATGAACGCTTCCCAAATAAACACACACACGCACATGTAGATGCCAAGGTGTCTAAAACGTTGTAGGTTGTTGGGTTTTCTGGCTGCTCTCTGAATAGCACAGAGTTGATGTGTGGGCTTAGCCTGCACACGTCTGGCCTCAAGTATAGAGACTATAATCTGATGTTTGTTGTTCTGTTTTATTAATTCGATTTGAAAAATAAAAACTCCCTCTGGAGGGATCACAGGGATGTTAGCCTCTGCAGACCATTCACATGCACAAAAAACCACACTACAGGAAAGGGAAAACCCCCCTTTGAGGCAGCATGTTGATTTCTTTCATTATGCTTCCATTTCCAAAGAAAAAACAAACATACGTAATGTTAGCAAAGGGAATATTATGTGTTTAGGAGATTTAATGATAAAGAGAGATGAATGTATGACCCCATTACCCAGACACACAGATTAGATCTAATCCACTAATCTACAGCAGCACTACCAATCCAATGTGGGATATGTTTTACATTTCCAATGTCAATGATGCTTGACTCACTACTGGTCCCACAGGAAGAAAAGCCGATGGGGAATAAAAAGGTTTGGTAATCCATGAAACTGGTCTGCCTCTGGGTGATGCCTTCTTTGTTTGTGTTTGTCCTTCTGCCAAAAATGTGAAATGCATCGGTTACTGACTGCCTGAGGGTTTCTCATTGGAAAGTCCCACCTGAGAGCAAACAGCCAACAATTTATGAAAACACTTTACGTTAAATCCCCGCTGTCTTATACAGATCTGTCTCCAACTAGCATGCATATTATTTTATCCACAATTATTTTTGTTGAGTTAATTTAGGCCTTGTTACTAATTCACCAGCACCTACTATTGTATGATCTTGCTTGAAGTGAATATATCTGCACTTTCCTGGTTGTTCGGTGTTTGATCCTTTACAGCTTTTGCACTTATTGTATGTCACTTTGTATAAAAGCATCAGCTATAAAAAATGATATGTAAAAATGACATGTAATGTTGATTTAACCGAGAGATCTAGAGTTTCTCCACAAAGGATCATGCAAAAGCAATGATTTAACTATTGTGTTTTCCAGAGATGTGCTCTAAGTGTTTTGGAAATGAGAAAGAGAAAAAAAGAAATAAAGTACGTATCTACCTACCTACTTACCTACTTACCTACCTACCTACCTACCTACCTACCTACCTCTATACCTACCTACCTACCTACCTCTATACCTACCTACCTACCTCTATACCTACCTACCTCTATACCTACCTACTTACCTCTATACCTACCTACCTACCTACTTACCTACCTACCTACCTACCTACTTACCTACCTACCTACCTCTATACCTACCTACTTACCTACCTACCTACCTCTATACCTACCTACTTACCTCTATACCTACCTACCTCTATACCTACCTACTTACCTCTATACCTACCTACCTCTATACCTACCTACTTACCTCTATACCTACCTACCTACCTCTATACCTACCTACTTACCTACCTACCTACCTCTATACCTACCTACTTACCTCTATACCTACCTACCTCTATACCTACCTACTTACCTCTATACCTACCTACCTACCTACTTACCTACCTACCTACCTACCTACTTACCTACCTACCTACCTACCTACCTACCTACCTACCTACCTACCTACCTACCTACCTACCTACCTACCAATCTCTATCTATCTATCTACCTACCTACCTACCTACCTACCTACCTACCTACCTACCTACCTACCTATCTATCTATCTACCTAGATAAAATAAGGTTACAAAAAAGACATGTTATTGATGCATGCGTACAACATGACCTGAATACTAAGTGTATTGATCTGTCTAAATGTGGAAATGCCATATGTTGTTTTTGCAATATATATTGCTTATATGATCTGCGTAGGTTGACTGAGCCTAAGAAAATAAGCAAGTCTTCAATGTACTTATTATAAATCACAGGCAGCTGGTTTTTTAGTCCATCATTCACATTCCCCCCTGCCTTGAATTGGAGGGAAAACCTAGACACCTGGAGGATGCTTGTTTACTTTGTGCCCGATGCATGCCCTTTGGCAGCAAACGGCTCTAATGACAGAGACTGGATAATCTGCTGAGGGGTTGCATGTTTCCTCTCCTTGTGCACCAAATAAAACATAACATCCGATAATTAGGGCTGGATGTGGTTATGATCTGAACTTGCAGGGGGTGAGTGACGGGGAGAGGTTTCACACGACATGTTGGATTCCATTCCTGTTTTCTACATACAAATGAAGGGGCCTGTTTTGGCATGCGCTGTTTTATCAGATTAAAACTTTAGAAACCAAGAGGAGTGAATTTAAATGTTAAGGATATCCAGTTTCTCTTTCACCGCGCCACAAAGTCGGAGGGAGGTTGTGGGTAATGAGTCTCCCTAGGTAACACCATCGAGACACATTTCTTCAAAGATAAGGTCTGTGTGTTATTTTGTGACAGTAAACTGCAACATGTCCCATGAGAGAGGAAACCAAACAGACACGGTCCAAAAGAATGACATACAGATGAAATATGAAGCATGCTACTTGTTATTCATACTTACTTTATCCAAGGAATTGTTCTCAGGGTGATTGTTCAAGTTTGATTGTTCATAAAAATGCAGAGAGAGATATATTTGATGTTCCTTTGGCAGCTGAACAAACCTCCCAAGCTCAGAGACAGTAAACATTTGACTGAGAGCTTGACTTGTAGAACCATAAGGCAGCCAGTGTTTAAAATGTGGGACTAGGTTTTAATTAGATAACAACACAGAGAACATACATATGATGCTTTCGTATGAAATGAGAGAGTGCACATTGTTAAAGTAGTAGCTTAATGCTTCTTCTAGAAAACATAGCTTTTCAGTTTTGCATCAATTCTATGGTGCAACTATCTTATTTACTACCTTTTGGCAAATATTTAAAAATATGTTTCAAAAGATTCGGACTCCTACCATCTCTCTATAATGGCCATCAGAAACAAAAGTCTTTACAATAAGAACATGTTATCTTTTTAGTGAGCGTGCAGTTGGTGAATGCTTTAAACAGTTATTGTGAAAGAGGCGCCTCACCACAGCGGAGATGCGGTTGTGTCGCAGGTTGAGTTCAGTGAGACGGTGCAGACCCTGCAGGTTCTCCACTCTGCAGACGCTGTTTCCTGCCAGGTTCAACACTCGCAGCTCGCTCAGATGAGACACGCTTTCTATCCTGCAGATCTGTGTGAGAGCACAGAAACAAAGCACGACATAAAACAATGCAAAGGCAAGGCAAGGCAAGGCAAGTTTATTTATATAGCACTTTTCAACACAAGGCAATTCAAAGTGCTTTACAAAAAATGAAAGAGATTAAGAAAATGGCATTTAAAATCAGTCATTAAAAAGAAAAGCTAATAAAATAAACATTAAAAGAAAAAGTACATGGATAAAAGTTACAGTGCAGTTTAAGATGTGAATAGTTCAATTAAAAGCAGCGACAAAAAGAAAAGTCTTCAACCTGGATTTAAAAGTAGTCAGAGTTGCAGCGGACCTGCAGGTTTCTGGGAGTTTGTTCCAGATATTTGGAGCATAATAACTGAACGCTGCGTTACCATGTTTAGTTCTGACTCTGGGGACAGAAAGCTGACCAGTCCCTGAAGACCTGAGAGATCTGGATGGTTCATCATTTAGCAGGAGGTCAGAAATGTATTTTGGGCCTAAACCATTCAGTGCTTTATAAACCAGCAGCAGTATTTTGAAATCTATTCTTTGACACACAGGAAGCCAGTGTAAAGACTTCAGAACAGGAGTGATGTGATCCACTTTCTTAGTGTTAGTGAGGACTCGAGCAGCGGCGTTCTGAATTAGCTGCAGCTTTCTAATAGATTTTTTAGTGAGACCTGTGAAGACACCATTACAGTAGTCGAGTCTACTGAAGATAAAAGCATGGACAAGTTTTTCCAGATCCTGCTGTGACATTAGTCTTTTAATCCTAGATATATTCTTATATATTATTGCAAAGGGGAACATTTAGAGAGGCTCAGAGGGAGGAAGAACTAGCAGTGAATTACAGAGTGTATAGGTTCACGTATATTTAGAATATCTAAGCCTGCACACAGCTAATTGTTTTAGAGGTGCAAGAACATGCTACATTTTCTTCACAGTGCCTGAGGCTCCTGTTTCTGCTAAATGACAACACTCGCCTCATTTACCTCAGTT